>NC_133770.1:52062366-52244317 GCF_003597395.2 Chelonoidis abingdonii | reverse complement strand
ACCAGACTTCAAAGAGAAACTGCTGAGCTTCAGTTCATCTGCAAATTTGACACCATCAGCTCAGGATTAAACAAAGACTGTGAATGGCTTGCCAACTACAAAACCAGTTTCTCCTCCCTTGGTTTTCACACCTCAGCTGCTAGAAGAGGGCCTCATCTTCCCTGACTGAACTAACCTCGTTATCTCCAGCCTGCTTCTTGCTTGCATATATATACCTGCCCCTGGAAACCTCCACTACATGCATCCGACGAAGTGGGCATTCACCCATGAAAGCTCATGCTCCCAAACTTCTGTTAGTCTATAAGGTGCCACAGGACTCTTTGCTGCTTTTACAGATCCAGACTAACACGGCTACCCCTCTGATACTTAAGATCACTCCCTGAGCATAGGATGTTTGGCATCCCCTTCTTGGAAATTAGATGCCATGGTCTAACTACCTTAGGCCCCAAGACCAGTGCCGAACATGCCCTCCTCCCCCATGACCAGGATTCCCCAGTATCTTACGCATACCATCTGCAGAGCTCCATCTTACTGCGTACTCCTGTTTATAGTTTAACCATTCAAGGAAATGTGATAATTGAAGCCAATAAGATTTCACAGAGGGATTTGTAAACCCATCACTATTTTTAGACAACAGAAGAGATATACAGATCCCTGCAAAATAAGAAACACCTGCATGCAGGTCCCTGCATCAGTTTCCTCACAACTCTTCTGCAATCGTTGGGATTTGGTCAGTGTCTTTTCAGGGTTCCAGGTCCCCTCTCCTGGATTTCACTCATCTAGTACCATCTTCACTTTCTGTACTGGTCAGTAAGAGAAAGCTACTCAAGAGCAGACCGTGTCCTTTCACAACTGACAGAGGAGAATAGAAGGTGATCTCTCAGGTCAACTTCAAACCACTGACAGATGAAGAAAGTTTTCCATCAGGTGACTGACTGCTTAGTCACTAGCCACCTGGGATAGAAAGTTTCCTTGGCCAGTAACTTGTTCTTTGTCCCAGGGTGTTTCAATTTAAGCCTTAGTTACCCTCCAGTATTAGCTCTCTGTCAGGGGCAAGAATTTCTCCTGACACTGCAGCTCAACATGGAGGCTACAGAGCCAAGGTGAAGGCACAGAACAATCAAAATGGTTGCCAAAACAAAATGGAAGTTGTAAATGGATTTAGATACATGCAGACATGCTAATCAGTCACATATGCCATATATGTATGATCATTTGATGTTGACATACCACAAGCTCTGAAAAACTCTTGTAACACTTCCAGGCAGAGTGAGGCCATGGAACCTATGAAGTATCCCAGTCTACAAAGCCTTGTGCTTAATTTATTTTTAAACTATTTATTAGGAATTTTTCAGAAGTTTACAAATCCTTGCCATGTAAATATCAGAAACAAAACTATCATTACAGTTAGCTTTTGTTTAAACAGCCATTATACAGGAATATAGTAATCAGATTTTCTATTTAACAGAATGTTACTGCATTACAGAATGTGCATCATAACACCTATGTCTTTTCTAGTGATTTTATTAAACTGAGTGAAATCTCTACACACAAGTATCTCCATCAAGTGTTAATATTCAAAAATATTGCACAGGCGTGCTGGTTAATGTACTTTGTGTACTGAATAAAAAACCATCACAAATCTAAGTATCATCTGTCCTCTGTCTATTTTCCTGGGTATGAAATTGGTGTGCTATTATTTCCATAACCACAGAAGACGGTTACTCACCTTTGTAACTGTTGTTCTTCGAGATATGTTGATCATATCCATTCCAATTAGGTGTGCGTGCGCTGCGTGCACGTTTGTCGGAAGATTTTTACCCTAGCAACACTCGGTGGGTCGGCTGGGCGCCCGCTGGAGGGGCGCCGCTATGGTGCCGGATATATACCCCGGCTGACCCAACCGCCCCTCAGTTCCTTCTTGCCGGCTACTCCGACAGTGGGGAAGGAGGGTGGGTGTGGTCATTTGGTAATAAATATCCAGCCATTTGTGATATTTGGTTACAGATTGCATCTCAATACTCTAATGACTGGACATGTCAGTCAGACAGATACATCTCCTCTTTCACCTCAGTTTCTCCAACATTTATCTCCATTCAATCTACCTACATTTTTTAACCTGACTGGTGGGGGTACCACTGGAAATTTTCGCTTCATAGAATCATAGAAGATTAGGGCTGGAAGAGACCTCAGGAGGTCATCTAGTCCAACTCCCTGCTCAAAGCAGGACCAACCCCAACTAAATTATCCCAGCCAGGGCTTTCTTTTATTTCCTCCTGCTTAATTTTAAGCATGGATGAAGTCTCAGTGAAGTTAGTGAGTCTACTCAATATCTAAAATTAAGCATATACCCAAGCCTTGCAGGACTGACACCCTAGAAGGTCTAGATCTGTTCTAAGAGACAAGGTAGAATCTGTTCTGAACAGTACTAATAAAATCTCCATCGTTATCACACCCAGAAACTAACTTGTTTGTAAGAACATGAAAACAAGATGTGAACATAATCTTTGTATTACGTTTAGACTGCTAAGGTCTGATCTGTGGATGTGCTGAGCACCTACAGCTCTGCTTGAGTGTTCAGTGCTTTTGAAAGACAGGTCCATAGGCTATACAAAGATGTCACAACAAGACATTTTCATGCTGTTTACAGATTTTCCTTACAATACCATCAGCTTTTGATTGTGTTAAAGCACTAAAAGCAAATCAGATAAAAGACTCCTCTATCATGTATTACAGAACATACACCTAGAAACAGTAAAACTGGGATAGCTGTTTCATAAAGCCCTCCTTCAGTTTACAGTCAGTTTAGATCTTTTAGTTTTTCTCAGCCAGCCTGGATAATAATGGACTCCAGTCTAACTTGGTGATCAGATATATTGTTGTATGGGATCCAGGCCTACATTGCCTTAATTTGCTGAATACATTAAAGAAGGAGGTAACACTGCAGCTCTGTCAGAAACTTGAAAGCTCATATGTCCAGCCAGTTGTGGCCTAATATATATATATAAAACCTAAACAACCCTCCTTTACAAGTACCACTAAAAAAAATCAACAGCATTTCAGAGAGCAATTCGACTTATACTCACCAGTCTACTTTGATATTCACTTTTGAAAGGTTCCCAATTGTCACTATCAGTATACAGTTCATCTATAATTAGAGAAATGTAGGACTGCTAGGGACCTCAAGAGAGAATCTAGCACAGCCATCTGTTCTGAGACAGGACCATTTTTACCTAGATCACCCCGACAGGTGTTTGTCCAACCTTTTCTTAAAAATCTCCAGTGACAGGAATACCACAGTCTCCCTTGGTATTCAATTCCAGTGCTTAACTATCCTTATCGCTATAAGGTTAGCTATTAAGAAAAACTTAAGTCTTCCTCGCTGCAGATTAAGCAGATGTTCTTCATTTCCTCTGAAGACAGAAGAAAAAGTAAATTGATCACCATCCTAAGAGCCCTTTACATCTCTGAAGACTATCAGGTCCCTCCCTTAATTATTTTCCCCCTCAAGACTAAGCATACACAGTTTTTCTAACCCCGCCTCATAAGTCAGGTTTTCTAAACCTTTCATCATTTCAGTTGCTGTCCTTTAGACTCTCCTCAGTTTGTCCACATCATTCCTAAAATGTGGTGCCCAAATCTGGAAAATACTCCAGTTGAGGACTCACCAGTGCCAAGCAGAAGAGAGCCATTACATGTATTGCCTTACAAGTGACATTCTTAATACACCACAGAATATTAACCTTTTTTTTGCAACTGCATCACATTTGCTTCATAGTTCAAAATTAGCTACAGTAAATCAGTGTGCCATAGAATACAAAGTTTTTTTTTAAAAAAAAAATACTGTTCAGAAAAAAGTTGTCAGTGAACTAGAAAAAGTTCCATCAGGTTGGTATAGCAGTTGGCAAAAATCTACTCCATTACAGTCATGCAGTAGCATTAGATGGGTTTATAGTTATGATTTGTAAACATGAATAAATTCTAGTTCTAAAATGGATGACCTAATCAGCGCCGCCCTGAAGATTCTGGGGGCCTGGGGTCTTTGGTGGCAGGGGGCCTCACTTCGACAGTAGTTGGGTGGCGGGAGGTCCTTCGGTTCCGAGACCGGCTGCCAAAGTGCCTTGAAGACCCGCGGCGGGAGGCCCGTGCCGCCGAATTACTGCCGAAGTGGGACCCGCTGCCAAAGTGCAGCTGGGTCTTCGGCGGTAATTTGGTGGCGAGGGGCCCCCGCCACGGGTCTTCAGGGCGCTTTGGCAGCAGGTCCCGGAACTGAAGGATTCCCCACCACCGAATTACCGCTGAAGAATCAGCTGCACTTTGGCGGCAGGTCCCACTTCAGCGGTAATTCGGCAGGGTGGGGGTCCTTCCGCCCCAGAGCAAAAGGACTCCCTGTGGGTGAAGACCTGTTGCTACAATAACGTCCCCCTCCCCCCACCCCCCACAACTTTGGTCCCTATCCTGTGCTTTCTCAGGTCAATGAATTATGTCACTGACTCCAGTTTAGACAGCATCATTATGCATCTTGTCCAACTACTTTGCCCCTCTATGGTATTTTTCTGTTTATAAAATGTCTATTTTGCATTCCAGATGCCTCTGCAAGACAGAAACACTTGCAAACTTATGAAGTAAACCAGGACCAGCAGCAAACTTTTCTTCTTCCACCTAGCTAATCAGAATTTAGGAATTTCCATCACCCCTTTAAGCCACCTACATCTGTCTCAATTTACTTGTTTCTCAAAAGCCTCACAGCTGGATTTTCACAGGTGCTGAGTATACCTATCTAGAACTGACTTTACTTAATAAATGTGGGTACTCCAGACAATCGGGTCCTGTATGACTACACAGATAGTTAACGAGCATGCCCTGAAGATCAGCAGTGCAATGGGTGAAGCAAGTTCTAAAGTTAAGCGTTCCTAATGGAAAATGTTCTTCTGCCAGTCACAGCCTCGAAACACACCCGGAAGCCAGTGAAGCTCATGGCACGAGAAGTGTAACACTAAGAAAGCAGGCAGATGCATTTTGCACTTCCAGAAGTTTCTGACTGGTTTTCAAGTATAGCTTCACCCTAGATTACACTGCAGTAATCCTGTCCAGAGATGGCTAACTCACGGGGTCCAAAAGAAAGGGTCACAGTCTGCTCACCACTCAGAAAATAGAAAACAGCATTCTCAGCCTCTGTTGTTAACAAGACACTTAGAAACAGAGATCTAACAAGATTCCTAGGTTGTAAACCCAAGTAACCATTAGTTAACATACTCCTCCAGTCAAGGGAGTGGAAATAATCCCTGATAACTTTTTCCAGGCTATATGCCTTAGTTTTTTCTGGCTTGAGCTTCAGCCCACTAAGTTATAGCCACATCCCAATCTTGGCCAATGCTGGGTAAGTAGCTTACTACCCCATCCAGGTTCAATGCAGTTTTGATGCAGAGGTGGAGATGATGATATGCATACTAAAAAAAAGACTGCTCTTTCTACTTGGCTTCTATTGACTTATACTGAAATACACAGTTGCAATACAGATACCATTGGTTATTGACTGCTGTTGATGCCACTACATAGCGCTTTCATGCACTTTTCAGTAATACATTTTGACAGCATATACAAAATCAGCTGCATGGTGAGATACTACACTGATATGAAATAGATACCTATGCTGTTTTCAATAGTTATTCCAAGATATGCACTGAGTCTTCAAATTTGCGTTGGAAATGGGTCTTGTTAAATATAGCACATATTGCTTAACCATACTATGCTACTGTTCTTATGTTCAACTGATAATGATTTTGTAGACGGAGTACCACTGACTCCCAAGCACTCCCTTACAGTTGAGTGTTCCTCTGCTATGACCTACCTCAGTTTCTCCCCCTTAATGAGACAACAAGGTCACTCAAACCACCCCATCAAGAAGCTAAGCACTATTTTACAACAGTGTCTCCCTGCTTCAATAAAACCTTCTGAAAGTAACACGTATACCCAGGTTTAAAGACTCTTATCTCAGATCTCAGATAAAAGACCGAAAAGAAAAGTCTCTAGGTTCCAGAAGCAGCTCCAACATGCTATAACTTAGGCCTCACTGTCTAAAAAGCTCTGCAGTCTTTCCCCTGTTTACTCAGGCTCTCTCTGCCTAGAAAGCTTTTACCTAGTTCAGACACCCTAAACACATCCCTTCTCTGGAGCATCTTTTCTCCTCAGGAGTTACTTAGGCAGTTAAGTACCCCCAGGTGGAGATGGACCTGCCTTGGCTCATTCCCTTAAGTGGAGCCTATCAGATGTAGGCTGGATAACTTACTCCCTTAAAGTGCCAACCTTGTGATGGCTTTGCATTAAAGTTCAGTAAAATATATTAACTTAATATATACCGGATAATATATTGAATGCAGTGACTATCACAGGGTGAACTAGTCCTTTAAGGTCAAGTTCCAGCCGCATCTGGTTTTCTCCTAGGAGTCAGAACATAGAGTTGGGAGTCCAGACATCATATGTAACCAAGAGCATCACAGGTGACTGTGGGAGTGCCATATAAGAAGCAGCCCAAGCTTACTATGGAGAAAGATTTGAAGGAAATATTTGGGGAGCAGGAGTTTGCCATAGTAGGCTAGAGAGAGGGCCCAGGAGAGCTGGGGAGCATTCAGCCTGAGAAAGGCTGCAGGAAAGGCCTTAAAAGGAGGCATAATATAGAAGATGCCAAAGAAAGAAAGAAAGAAAGAAAGAGGTCTAGGCAAGACACAACATTTGCAAACTCTCTGGTGTTTTGTAGATTTGTGCATCTCCTGAGAAGGTCAGAGCTCTCATTAAGGTTTGGCTGGAGGACTAAACACAACAAGTCACATTGCCAGCCCAGAAAACACTGTCTTTAGATGGACAGTGGAAGGGAACAAGCTACAGGCTGAGGGAGGTAAACATACTGACCTTGTTATAGTGACACTTAGGTTGAGCGTTGTAACAATTACAGCTGAGCCAATAACTGATTTTTTTGGTTCAGGGGCTTAACTGAAAAAAAAAAATGATTTGATTCAAACCAAAACCAATTTTTAAAATTTTTTGTCCAATAGAAAATCTTGAAAATTTCTTGTCTTTAATCAATCTAAATATTTCATTCAACTCAAAATTAATTTTATTTTGTTTTTTTTTTGTTTCTATTTGGTTGTTTTCAAGTGTTTTTCATCTTTATGTGTATGTGTGGTTGTGCATTTTAACCGGGCAAATTCTAAATGGAATGCCGTTTCGAAATCAAAAAAGTCAAAATGAAACATTTCTAAATGGTCATTGATTTTTTCCAATGCTTTTCATTATTTTCAGCCAAAACTATTTTGTGAATTTCCAAACTGTGAATAGTTCCACATCCCTGAAAAATGCATTTTTCAGCAAAATTACTATTTGCAAATTTTTTTCACCAGCTCCAGTAACAAATACTGCCTAGTTACCTCTCGATTAATTAAAAACAAGCAGTGAATCAGACTCTGTATTGATTGTAAAGGGTGGAAGTTGCCCATCCCTGCTCCTTGTGATCTGCATCCATCTATCCCATGCTAACCCAACCATGAGGAGGTGTTTGAAGTCCTGAATCAGAAGTGGGTGCTGTACTGGACTCCAAATCCCTCACAGAGAGATAAGATTGCAGGGTAAAAGATAGAGAAGGCTGACATGGATGGACAGAGGAGCACAGAGAAGGTGTGGCCTCATAATACTGCAGCCTCAATCCCACTTAAATGGTCCCTCATCTGCTAGGTTCAACAGGCAAAATGCCCTGTAGTGCTGCCCTTTATACTAGATATGTCATTAATATTTTATTGTTATGCAGTGTTGGCACCTTAAATGAGCACTCCACATTTCCAGGCAGCACAGAAGCTGGAACAGAGGCTAACGAGAAAAGCACTTAACAACAGCCCCACAAAAAAGGACCTATAACAGGCCAGATGCATCATTAACATAGAAGCATATCAGGATTAAAGCTGCAAGGGAGGATATATTAAATAAATTATGAACTATACACAATGGAAAAGCAATTCAAAGTAAACTTGTAGATGAGACAGACAGGTATACTACTTGTTTAAAACCAAGCAAATGTAATGCAGAATGAACGGACGGAGTGAAAAGGAGAACCTCTGTGGACAAATAAATGTTGGGGGAACCCTCCTCCTCCCCCAGGAACTCCCACAAATTGTAAAATCCAGAGTCCAGTATCCATCAGGTGTAATTCAAAGGGTATGAGCTACAGCAAAGCTAGAATAGAAGCAATAGGGCAGGCTAAAATAACTTCATTCCTAACCTCCAGAAGCAATGAATAAAGGATTTGGATTTTTTCCACCTGTTACGTGCCTAAGTGCTCTGCAGGGACGAGACACACACACACACACAGTGAGTGATATGGCTTTTAATGAAGGTAAAGAAAACACACCCGCAACGGGGACTCTGCACGTTGCTAACTCAAAGCGGGGAGCGAGTCCAAAGCAGCAAAACAAATTCTAATAAATATAACCTTATGCTAATAGCATGTAAAACAGCTCATACATAGGCATGTGGGAGCTTTCCCACAACTGGGTTATCTCTTATGGCAAAGGGCCAGGCTTTTCCAAACACGCCGGGCTTCCCAGGCTAAGCGGTTCCAACCGGCTACAAACAGCATATGCTAGTATACAGCAACCTTTAATAACCTGTCCTTGAGAAGGCGAACAGCCTTAGCTAAACCGTAACAAAATCTTCCGCAGTCCCTTACACCACCTTAATCCACAAAGGTATAACTGCATCAAACCTTTGGTATTTTAATTGAGCTATTTTTTCCACAGACCTGCACCCTAAGCAGAAGTTACCTATAAATTAATGGCAATTTGCACCTTATACCACACCATTCATTCTTTGCTCTGTCTCTCACCTCCCTTTCATCTTTTCTTCAGAATGTGGTTTTAGCCATTAATGTGTTCACTTTAGATCCAAGATACTCCACTCAACCCAAACAAGCCCAGGCATCCAAATTGCCAGTAGTCTACCTAAGAAAAAACTGAACTGATGAACTATAAGAAATTTTTATTTCACCTTGAAGAAGGAAAAAAAAGTAGGCTCCAATTCAGAAAAGTGTTCTATTTCCATTCTTCATTTATGCAAATGATACTTTGAATAAATAAAGGTACATAATCTCCCCTCCCTGCTCAACAACTTGCAGTTACACTTACCAAGAGGAAGATACAGTTTTTCTGGGACTAATGCATAAAATATGGTGATTAATAAATAACATAACATATGAAAATCATATTGATTAAATAACTATTGTATGTCTCTGGAAAGAATAACAGACGGACTGATGATGAGTTTCTCAGGACTGTTTTTATTCTATTAAACATTCTTTTAGCTAAACTATATTTAAGGTAAGGGTCTAGCTTACACAATCATGGCCAAATCATGATCCCACTGAGATCAACAGGAATGTTTCTAATGATTCCAGTGGTAACGGAATTTGGACCTCAGTAAAGAAGTGCCCAAGAATGCCATGTATGACACATTCACCCCAGTTCAATCTACCCAAGATATATGTAAGTCATCATGCAGGGGCTGAAATAGGAAGAAGTCAGCCCACCTACTCTATGTTGGGGAGTTGTGAAGTTCCTTGCCTCTCTCCCAAGCAGCACTACTCCCTAGGCTGTGTGTCCTTTTGTCCTACTAAAGTTATGGAGGCTGCACAAGTTGCAGCACAGAGAGGATAAAATTAAAAACTGTCAATACAAAACTGTGATTGGGAGTATGTGACTTCTCCTGCTCCAATCATGCAGGATGGAAACTGAAGTTAGGCTCTTTTCCTCAGTTGCCCATTTGCAGGGGGTGAGGCTCTTAAGTCCCCATCACAATTGGGGCAGGGGAACTCTTTTCTTCTTTCTTCCATACTTAAGCATACCCTTAACACTATGATCACCTGTGAAGGGAAATCTTCTGCCTCATGGGTCCTTACTCACTCTTCTCCCTATAAGAAGCTGGGAGACCACCATTTCTGGTGATAAAGGCCAAGATCCTCAAAGGTATCAGGAACCTAGTTCTTATTGATTTCAATGGGAATTAGGCACCAAAATACCTTGGAGGATCTGGAACATAGCCTCTATAAGAATCTTCAGAGGATGACACCAATGATCCAAGGAAGAACTCAACTCCCAGAGATGTAAAGACTAAGAAAACTCGGACTGAGCTCAGTGCATCTCCTGATCTCATCACCATGAATCCAATCATATAAGCCTGTAATCAGATTGGGTGGAGTTACAGACTTCATCCCTTGAAGGGAAGTAGATTCAGTATTGCCAATCTCAACTGTTTAAAAACCATGAGATTGGCTTAAAATAATGGGGCTTTAAAAAATTGGGGGAGGGTTATTTTTATTTACATTTTAGTCTTTGAACCTGTAGGGATCATGTTTTCAAACTTTCCTCTGCAATCATGAGGGCTAGAAACTTACATTCCTTTTAAAACAAAAGCTGAAATTCTCATGTACAGTAACTCCTCACTTAAAGTCGTCCCGGTTAACACTGTTAGGTTGCTGATCAATTAGAGAACATGCTTGTTTAGAGCTGTGCAATGCTCCCTTATAACATTGTTTGGTAGCTGCCTGCTTTGTCGACTGCTTGCAGGAAAAGCAGTCCATTGCAACTCGCTGGTGAGGGCTTGGAACCAGGGCAGACCGGCAGCCCCTCCATCAGCTCCTCGCTCCCCTAAGTTCCCTGTAGCAGCCGCCCAGCAGGCTATCAATTTGCCAGCAATTCAGCTGTCCCTCCCCCCACTGCCATGTGCTGCTCCTGCCCTCTGCCTTGGAGCTGCTCCCAGGAGCCTCCTGCTTGCTGTGCAGGGAAGGGGAGAAGAGGGGAGCTAATGTCAGGGTGTCCTCCTCCCCATTATTCCTGCTCTCTGCTTACCCCTTCTCCATATAGAGCAGGGTGGGGACAGGACAGGGCTCAGGATGCAGAGAGCTTGCTGGCTGCAGCTTTTGTCTCAACTTCCTGATTTTTTTTAAAGGCAATGTATTTAGAGTGAGTCAGCGTACTTAAAGGGGCAATGTGCATCTCTCTCTCCCACACACAGGGTGGGTGTCTCTGTCTGCCATGCAGTCTCTCCTCCCTCCATTTGTGCTGCCTTGTAGAGTGTGAGGCTACATTAACGTGTTAACCCTTGAGGGCTCAGCTGACTGCTAGTTCATCATTTAGCAGTAAGGCGTTCCCTGGGAAATATTCCACCCTCTTCCACCCTCTGACTCCACCACCTCAACCAAGCTTCACAATCATCATTGCTGTGTACAGTATTAAGTTGTTTGTTTAAAAGTTATACTGTGTGTTTGTGTGTATATATATATATTTGTCTAGTGAAAAAAATTCCCCTGAAACCTAACCCCCCCATTTACATTAATTCCTATGGGGAAATTGGATTCGCTTAACATTGTTTTGCTTAAAGTTGCATTTTTCAGGAACATAACTACAACGTTAAGCGAGGAGTTACTGTAGTTACACAACTCCAGGACCTGCAGCTTTAAAAACAGCATGAAATATCCCGAGACTTGCAATAGAATCACCAGAGTTGGCTACACCTGTTTAATGTAGCCTCGGGTTGCAAACCCTCCACGATTGTCCTGGAATCCCTGGGAATTAAAGATTAATCTTTAATGAAAGATTATGTCATGTGATGAAACCTCCTAGAGTACACCCAGCCAAAACTGGCAAATCTAATGTAGCCATACAAGACTAAAATTTGGCTTAATATTGACACTTCTAACCAGTAAGTCCAATCCTCTAATAGGGAGTGGAATAGGACACCATATTATCTAATTATTGTACAGACTGTGGTCAGCCACATGAGATATGGCTCCACAAGCCTGCCGCTCTTCTTGTGCCCCTATGTAGCAGCTGGCCATCATCCTGTTGGAAAGCACAGGCCATGCTCACTGCTAGTGCCTCAGCAAGCACCTAGCTAGCAGGTAAGGGACAAAAAGGAACAGGGAGAGGCTATAAATTCACTTGTCTCCACACTAAACAATGGAGCTGGCCTGCCACAGTACATGCTGCCCTTTCTCCTAGGTTGATTGAGTCCAGTGTGTTCCCTGAGAGCCCCCAGGACTGATTTTGACTGGGGCAGCCGTATTTCTTCTTGGAGGCACTAGCTGCAGTGCGACATCTCCACATCCCCTTCTCGGCTGCAAAAACCAGAGTCTAGCCCTATAGAAGTTTAGAACTCTGAGCCCTTTTATACCAGGGCTTGAATTTGGCCCTGAATAATATGATCATAGGTATTTGTAAGGTTCCTGTCATGTTGGAATCTAAGTGCTTTATGGCTTTGTCTTGCACTCTCTGGGGTAGGGTAGGACATTTATTTTTCCAAGGGTCCTGGCTCACAAGGACATCTGCAGAAAGGGGCTGGGGAATGATAAAGCAAAGTTCCAGTAAATCTGTGAATGGCTTCTTCATATTATTTTATTAAACAGGAGTGCCCATAAATTTCATCATAGAATCAGTCTTTCCATCACATAAAATTTGACCATGCAGTCAGACCTTCCATCTAATAAAAAGAGCTAATGGCTTGTGCTCATATTTGTTTTTTCCACTTTTCCCTAAACTCTGACCACATACCAGAACATGCTCACACAAGTTTGAAACTGAACTACATATAAGTTCCCACCTCAGTTCTTGCTCATAATTTTCTAAATCTAGGACACAGTGTAAATAACCCAGCTGTGCAAATCATTGTCTCATGAATCAGCCTCTCAGTGTTCAACGAAAAACTCAACAACCTGGCAATACTGTTAAGGCAAGTGAAGTGATTGCCTAGAGAGAAGACATCAGAGCCACCACATGCACAAACTTGTCCTTACCAGTAGGCAGTGAACTTTGCCTTGCTCTAAATCAGCAGCAGAATCCACAATGATGACAAATGAATGTTACTTTATGGTACCCTATATATGTATCACTTATTTTTCACATAGCAGCCTAACTCATTTTATATTTTATATTCATCCTCTTCTTCACGCTGTTTCCCTGCCTCTGCTGTGATACACAATGGAAGTTAATGATCAAAAATTAGACCTAGGTTTTGAAATACTGTTAAAATACTGGAGGAAAAAATAGGGATAGATAGGATGGAGAATCAGTGACTATAAGTAATATAGTCATATTGAAGATAACTGTTATAAAGAGAGACTGTAGAGAGAAAGTATGTATCTGTATTGAGATATAGGAGGAGGCTTGAATACTTTAATCTGTTACTGTGGCTGTAGCAGACAATAGATTTATTTTACCTACATTATTGAAAACATGTTTGACTTTTTCCATACAATATATCTTCTCTCTCTCAGTTGCAGTCAGTGCTACATTTCAACTAACTCCTGCTGCATCCGACTTCATGTTAAAGTGATAAATCTCACTCCCTGCCAGCAGCTGCAGTGGGTAGTTCACCAAATCCAATCAGTTGCCCTCCGGTTCTGTAACTGTAGAATACATTTATGGAAAGGGGAGAGCAATACAGTTATAGACATATGACATTTTATGACCTCCTCTCTTACTTACACTCTGCAAGGATTCAGCTAAGGCTCAACCACTAGCAATTTGTTCTCAGAAGCTGAAGTGAAAAAAAGTCATGACTCAACTCCACCCCATTGTGGACAGGCATTACAGCACAGAATAAGATCTGTAAGTCAGGCTTTGTTTGGAGGCTCCTCCAGTACTTAAACACAATGACACTTACAGAGTTGTAAAAATGAAAAAAAAAATGGGGACCTAATGGGGATGTCAGAGCTGGCAGCAATGGAGGTAATAAAGATGGCAGTGGGGAAAGGGAGGAAGAGATAGTGATGGCAGTGAGGGAGGAGAGGGGATAGGAATGGCAAAGCTGGAGGGAACGGATATAAAGATGTCAGGAGAGAAAGGATGAGGAGAATGGGAATACTAGGAAGAGAGGGCTGGGATGATAGGGATGGCATTAGAAGAGGGGAGAGGACAGGGTGGCAAAGAAAATCATCAGGTGACGTGGATGAGGATGGCAGTAGGAAGAGGAAAGGAAGTGATGGTGACAGATGGCTGTTGGAGAGGGATGAATAGGAAGGCAGTGAGGAGGGAAGTGATGATGGTGAGAGCATTGGGGGAGGCACCACTGGGAGGGGGAAGCGGCAGTGGTGGGAAGGCATGAGGGAGGGAAGGGGGATGGTGAGAGCAGTGGGGGAGGTGGAGGCAGTGGATGAGAGGAAGAAGCAGTGATGGTGATCGTGGGAAGGCAGTAAGGAGGAAAGGGTAATGGTGGGAGCAGTGGGGGAGGAGGCAGCAGTGGCACAGGGGAAGGAGTGTGATGGGAAGGCAGTAGGGAGCGAAGGGGGGATGGTGGGAGCAATGGAGAATGAGGAGCAGTGGTGGAAAGGCAGCAGGGAGGGGTGGTGGGAGCAGGGGAGGAGCAGTGGGGGCAGTGGCTTGAATGTAATAGGGAGAGAAGCAAGGCTAATGGGATAAGAGAGAGGATTGGGCACTGGGAGAGAGGAGGACGATGGGACTGGCCCTGTGCGAGAGGAGGGGGAGAAGAGGGCCCGGGGATGATGAGGACGGCAGTGCGTGAGAGGGGAGGAGAGGGAGGAGGACGATGCCATTAGCACTGCAGGAGAGGGAGGAGGACGACAGGGGCTGGCAGTGCGGGGGGGGGGAGGGCACGGGGAGGATGGGGCTGGCAGTGTGGAGAGGAGGTGGAGGATGACACTGGCAGTGCGGAGAGGAGAGGGCACGGGGAGGTTGGGGCCAGCAATGCGGGAGGGGGGAGGAGGATGAGGCCGGCAGTGCGGGGTGGGAGGGTGAACGCAGGAAGATGGGGTTGGCAGTGCGGGAGGGGGGAGAATAGGGAGGCAGTGCGGGAGGGGAGGGAGGAGAAGGATGGCGCTGGCAGCGCGGAGCGGGGGAGGGGGAGGAGAGGAGAAGGCGAGGGGAGTACGGGGTCGGCAGTGCGGGAGGAGCGGAGGCTGGGAGCGGGAGGTGGGACGAAGAGGATGGGGCCGGCATTGCGGGAGGGGAGGGAAGAGGCTGGGCCTGGCAGAGCGGAGGCGGGATGATGGGGCCGGCAGTGCGGGATGGGGGGAAAGCGGCCAGGGCGCTGTAGGGGGAAGTCGATAGTGGTGTATGGGGAGCGGGTGGGGGAGACAGTGATTTGGACTAGTCGGCGGACTCCGTTATTACGCATGCGCCGTTCCTCTCGCTGATTCCGCCAGCATCCCGTCATGCCCCACGGGGCAGTCGAGACGGAGCCTCCAAGCCAGGTCGGACGGTAGAGCGGCAGCAGCAGGCCGACCATGTCCGAGAAGAAGCAGCCCGTGGACCTGGGGCTCCTGGAGGAGGATGACGAGTTCGAGGAGTTCCCGGCGGAAGGTGACGGCGGCGGCCCGAGGCTGGCGCGCGCTGGCGCTAGGGCAGGGGGTGGGGAGGCCCGTGTGGCCGGGCTGCGCGAGGGGGGACAGGCTCGGCCCCGACCTCCCCACCGCTGCCGGTCTTAGCCCGCGAGGGGTGGGGAGAGCGCTCCCCTCCCTGTGTCGCCGAGTCGGGCCCATGGGCCGAGCCTTTCACGCGGGCTGCCCGGCCCCATGGGCAGTAAGGGGGCACCGGGGGCGGGTCGAGTAGCTGGCATCTCTCGCTGGGAGCCTGCCTGCGGCTTGCCGCGCGACCGGGAGGCGTCCAGTTGCAGCAAAAAAAGAAAAACCAACAACCACCTGTTTTGGCTAACTTGTTAACCGGAATGACTCTGTGAACTCGGGCTAATCTGCCTGTCATGCTTAGAGACCAGTTTATTCTGCCAAATACTGAACGGTATCACAACACTGTCTGTGGATGTTAAACTCTGGAAAACTAATCGTTGCTTATGAATATTTTAAGTTTATTAGGGAATAACGCAAAACACACCTGTCAAGCATGTAGCTATATTTGGTGAAAGGCGTTCTTGAGCCTGCACTTGCATTTTCTCTAATTAGAAAGTTTGGCTATCATTTATATTTACTAAACTTTGTTGCTGAAGAAATTCATCAACATTCCAAATAGAGATCCTCAGGGCTACAACAGAGATATGAAGAACATAGGGAAAGGGGGAAATGATATATTGGTAGTTAACTTACAGTTGTTGGGAAGAATGCCCATTTTTCCATAGAGGCAAAATCGGAGTAATTCAGCACCCCCCTTCTTCCGCCTTCCCCCCAGCAGGTACTTAAAGATGTAGAAGCAAGTGATGTAGTGATTAGTCTTTCTCCATATTTGTAATCCAGTCTATAATAGCTGCAAAGTAAATCTTTCATTAAAAAGGTATCATTCTCATTCCTGCACACAAGTCAGGGCACTATAACCTTTCTTTTGTTGTTTAAGTTTTTGCTACAACTGCCCCTGTATACCTGAACTAATTTGTTTCATGTTTCTGGACTTCATTAGAATTGCTTGATTTTGCCATTATGCACAAAATGATTAAGAACAAATACTAAGAAAAAATTCCTAGTTCCAGACAAACCAAATTATTGAATGTGAGGGATATAAAATGGGGTAATGTGGGAAGGTAATAAAAGGACTCAATTACAGTAGTGGATATCAGCTTTATCTTAAAGACTAAATCTTGACACACAAACTCCACTGCTGTTTTG
This sequence comes from Chelonoidis abingdonii, assembly GCF_003597395.2. Lineage (NCBI taxonomy): Eukaryota > Metazoa > Chordata > Testudines > Testudinidae > Chelonoidis > Chelonoidis abingdonii. Next base: position 52,227,711 of record NC_133770.1, on the reverse strand, counting down.
ATAGTTACAAAGCTAGTCAATAAAGGGAATATGTGTCCTTTCTGCATTTTACTAAAGTATTTTATATGTGCAAAGACAGAATTATAAATAAAAAAGTTTCCCTTACAGTCTGGTAAATAAAAATGTCCTGCCCTAGATTTAATCTTGGAAGTCTTCAGAATAGAGCATGATTGTCAATTTCCTTCAAACCCTTGCAAGTTTTAGTGGTTAAAGGGATGGCTTGTATTAGTGAATGAAGGGAATTGCTGATGGAGTATTCAAACTGGGGTCCGCAAGGGTACTCCAAGGGCTCCACTGGCCCTGCTGATCAACTTCTCCCCCCCCCCCCTCCTGCACGCTGGGAAAGAGCTGTTCAGCGCCATGCAGGAGGTCCTGGGAGGGAGGGGGAGGAGCAGGGATGGGGCACGCTCAGGGGAGGAGGTGAAATCATGTCCAGGGCCAGTAGCCTTACTGATCAACTCCCTCTTCCTCCCAGTGCCTCCTGCATGCCAGGAAACAACTGTTCAGTGGCATTCAGGAGGCACTGGTTGGGGGGAGAGAGGGAGGAAGGGAGGGGGAGGAGCGGGGATGGGGTGCACAACATGAAACAAATTAGTTCAGGTACACAGGTGGGGATGGGGTGCACTTGGGGGAGAGGACGGGGAAGAGTAGGGGCAAGGGTGGAACAGGGGCAGGAAGAGGTGGGATGCGGATGGGGGTCTTGGGGGAAGGGGTGGAGTGAGGGCAGGGCCAAGAGCTGAGTGGAGGGGCTTGGGGGTCCACAAATTTTTTTAAAATAAAAATGGGGACCATCGGGTTACTAAAAATTAAGAACTACTAGTGTAGATCATGGTGGGTAGGGATGTTCACAGTATTTGCTATGCTATCTTATCTTCCTTGTACTTGTCATAGCTTTATGAGTTCCGGATATATCAAATAAGCGTTGTCAAATATAGTATTTCCAGTTAGAAAGAGAAACATGTTATTGTAATTGTTGTATTAACTGGTTAGATGAACTGAGAAGATAATAGGAGGCTTATTTAGAGAAAACTTCTGGGAGGGAAAAAGGAAGACTTCTTACTACTTGATCTCCCCTTCCCCCTTTAAGTGTGAATTAAATGACTTGGGATGGTGAGGAATCTATGCACTATAAATATTGAACTGGACAAATATGGCCACTAAAAATGAATGTTTCAGATTTTATTTCTGAAAGTCTCAAACCACACCCTCACACAGGGAGAAAACTAGGAGTTGGTGGACCTTTCTGAATACTTGAGTTTTCCTGTATCTCTGCAATAACCTAACTGACCTTCCTTGAAATCCTCTTTAACTGCCACAGTAGAAAAAGAACCAGATATCAGAACCTGACTGATAAATTTAAGAAAACAATATAATAGAAAAATCAAAACATTTCAAATTTAAGGATGAGGGTGGTTATTTGGACACCACATTGTTCTCCTTAGATTATGGTAATATACCTATAAACCAAATGAGGTGAAATCCTCTTACTGAATGTGGATATACTATTTGTTAAACATCCTAAGTTTTAAGAAATTCTGAAAATGTTTCGTACAGGACATTAGTATTTTTATCAAAAAAGTAACTCCAGACTCTCCTTCAGTTTGTGACTGAAGTTTGATGTAGATGTTAACTATTGAAATACATTTTAAAAATCATTCTTAATATATTGTCTGCTGATTAAGCACTAAAGGCTTCTTGATGTAGCTTGCAGAAAACCCCCCAAACCACCCCAACCTATAAAGCAGTCATTAAACCTTCCAGTAAGATATTGGTGTTGAGATATCATAAAGAATGTTCAGAACTACTATTTGAGTATTTTCTTTTTATTGCTTAATAAAAAAATTGGATAAATATTTGATTATAAAAACTTTTTACTAAAATTATCTCAAACTGTGAATCTTCCAAGTTATAGTACATCTCTATGCAGCAGTACATGTTAGAGTTCTGTTACGTCTGATACAGGGAAATTAGGTAATGAAAACTTGTGTTAAATCATAATAAAAATTACATTACACAAGCATTCTTTACTTCTTTAATTCCTACGTCAACTCAGTTTCAAGAAATAATTATACCAAAATGTTAAGTATCTGAAACAGATGTTTTCTATCTTTATGGAGTGTTTCATTTGAAGTTTAGTATGATACGATGTATGGTATAATATGAATTAGTCACTTTTGACTTCTGTGATCCTTTTCAGTGGTATAAAATCATATGGCTTTTGGTATTGTAGAGCTGAGTACAAAAACCTATTTTGTTTTCATTTTTGAAGTGTAGAACACACAACGCGGTGATCAGAATATTAAAATACTTTTCTAAGACTCCCATCACCACTAGTTTGTCAAAATAGATTTTGTAACTTTAGTTTATAGTAATAATACTTAATGGTAGTCGACTCTCAAAAACATTTTTGATACTTCCAAATCCCAGATAATGCTATATCATTTTTTACTTTTATCCAGTCACAGGCATATAATGTAACTGGAATAATAACTTCAGTACACAAGCCTAGTATATAGTGTCAACATACAAATAGTTTAAAGTCTTGTAGCTACAGGAATAAGAGCATAATTTAGGCTTTTTTTTATCACTTTCATCTGTTTTTCACCCAGTTTAATGTGGAGGAGATCTTAGCCCTGCTTCTTGAAGCATGATGCAGGCTTTCATGAGTAAAGAAGTGTCAGTCTGTCTGACAAGGATCCTTTTACGGTTGAACCTCTCAGAGCCATTATGCCTGATTGTACCATCTCAAATCATTTGAGACTCTTGTCACCAATTAATATAATGCCTGAATTCTGGGTCAGTTTTTACCCTACAAAAGCACATTTTTATTTGTTGTGGAATGCGTGTATCTTTGAAATATAAATACAGTAAATGAAATAGTTGATATAATACTATTTTATAGTCTTTGTAAGAACATTACATTTGAATGTTAAATGCACTGTGTGTAAATTAAAATTAAGTTTATTGTAAGCAGTGCTGAATTAAGGCCCTTTCCTCCCTTGTAACTCAGTTTCATTGTGAATTGAATGTGATTATCCTAGTGAAAAAGACAATAGATTAATTAGTTATTTCTTTTGCATTATTATTAGTAGTAATAGTATTACCATAGTCCCTAGGAGCCCTATTAATGGACCAGGACTACATTGTGCAAGGCACTGTACAAATACAGTATAAACCCTCAGGGGGGGTTTCTCTTCTCTTCCCATCCCGTTTTTTCTTTCTCTAGTTTCTGCGGGGTCTCCAGCCCAGCCCTTCCACATATAAAGTATGCATTCTGTAGATTGCGAAGCTAAATCTTAGTCGCTTATCTTTGGCATCAAATTATTTACACGTGTGGCTAGCTAGGAATGAATACTTCTATTCCTGCAGTTCTCAAATTTTTCCATACTGTGACCACATTACAATAGGAAAAAGTTTCGGGACCTCTCTTTTCCCTATACACAAAGAGAGGAAGGGTGAATGCAGCCCACCTGGATCTGTTTGTGACCCTCCCACAGTCAGTTTCCTTTTGTTATGGACTTATATGTACAATGCTATTCTGGTGGTTGCTGGAAAGCTTTGGTTTTTCTGGGTTGGTTAGAAAGCTGACTGTAAATTACGGTGGGACGCAACACATTCAAAACCATTTGTGGGTTGGGGAGGAGCACTGCAATGTTCTCAATTTTAATATTTTTAAAACTAATATTGCCAGGTAATCTTATAAATCTGTACCATGGGTGTGAAATATGAAAAATATATTCCCTACCATGAGCCTTTTTGGTGTTTCAGGAGAACTTGCTTCACATGCAATGCTTTGCTACTTTTCTGCATTAATAAAAGGAGCAAAACCAGTTTCCAAGTGCAAGACAAGGTGACACTTCTGCCTGTCATCAATGTTGCAATACTGAGCAAAGCTTGCAATTTACTTTTCTGGTTATCGTTACTTCTGCAGCTGTAGAATAATGCAAAACTTTGCCTATATGAAAAATAGAACTGGTAGCTTTAAAAGTAAAGGGAAGGATTAAAAATAATGTGAAGCTACTTATTGTATAACTGTAGTTGCATACCGTTCTTGTTTTAGTTTCAGATTTTCTACTACATAAGTTATTTGTAATTTCAGTATTTTGTATAAGAAGAAATGGAAGGTCTAAATGGATTGAGTAAAGGAGTTTTTTTGAGTTTTCTTGGGAATAAAAGCACTCAACATTTAAAGTTAATATTTTCATGCAACCCTGAGGAATTGCAGACTTTCTAAAAGTCTTTAGACATATTAATGGAAACCAGGTAATATGTTGCCTTCTATATTTTTGCTATATTGTTAGATATTTTCTGTGAGTGATCTTTTTTAATTAATATCCACATTATGGACAAATAATCCTGGAATCCAGAACATTAATCTTATAGCACAACATAAAAGATTTAGACTTTGTCTGTTTTCTGTCCTTAGACTGGGCTGGTTTAGATGAAGATGAAGATGCACATGTCTGGGAAGACAATTGGGATGATGACAATGTAGAAGATGACTTCTCCAATCAGTTAAGGTAATCTTGGAGTTCAATTTACAGTTAGAAGTTGAACAGAAATCTTTCAGTCTGTAGTTTGTAGTTGGGTGGAATCTGTGACTTTAAGAAAAATGTTCAGTTTAAAAAAAAAAAAATTTTTGAAAGAAAAACATGAGTAAATCTCTACTTAATTGCCCCAAAGAGTTTTTTAAGAGCGGCATTTGCTGTCATAACCCAACAAGCCTTACTACTGGTGACCAGCCCCTGTACTTTAGTGTCAATGCTATAAACACTGAAATAACCCTCAGTTACTTCTCTGTGTGTGTGTAATGATTAGAGTGCAGTAGGAAACAGCTTTCTCATCCTGTAAAATTTTACAGGATTTCAAAAACTTCCCATTCTGAATTGAGAAACCTTTCTAGACAGAAGACTTGTCAATACTGAGATGTTCCCACAAAAAGTTTCCTTGTAATGAGAAGTTGTCTTCCGCAAAGAGCCATTAAGTGAAGCAATTCCTGGCCAGTTCTACTGGCAGTCATAGACTTTATTACGGGGGGGGGGAAATTACCAAAGTAAATTTTTAAAATATAAAAATATCTATGGGCAGGAGCTGAGCACTTCTAATCCAATTGTTTAACCCTCCTTTCTGTAGGTCACATAGTTCAGTTAATCTTTTACTGATGCCTAACTGTAGTTTAAGGAGTTTGAATCATCAATACAAACTTGTGCTTTATCACTAATCCCTCCATACATTGTACACATAACCAAATATCTGTAATGTAGCCTGATTTGAAACAGTTACTGGACTGACTCCCTTGTTTTAGACACAAAGTTAAGGTGAGCCTCAGGTAGTGGGTATCAATGTAAATCCTGTTTGTGTAATTGCTTATTGTCAACTTGAAACTACTTTTCAACTTAATTGCAGGTCTTAAATATATTACCACTCTAAAGACTGTGGGTGTCAACAGTATTACAGGAATCCTCAGTGTGGCAGAAAATTCTGTATGAGAAAGTTCAATACATGACACTTTGGACTGTGAACACTACACCTTAATTACATCTTTTAGTAAAGTATTCATAATCTGTCCTCATCTCTGTATTTAAATTAAAGACTCCAGTCTGAGGTTGGAACAGCATTCCTCTACCACAATCCACTGACTATCCCTGTTATGTTTAAGCCATCCTGAAATACAGCTGACTTGAGCGTCCTTAAAATAAATCTTACATTTTAGTAATGAAAATCCATCCTTGCTCCTTGTTTGGGTCAACAAAGATTGAGTGATTCATTCTGTCTATTCAGATAACCTTCTTATCTAAACTATCACAATAATTCATCAGTCAAAACAAGTTGGGTGGAAGTCGTGCCTGTGTAAGAACTGCAGAATCAGAACTTTTGTGTTCATTTGGGCTCCGATTCAAAGTATAAACACACACCTAATTTTAAGCATGTATAATCCTATTGAAGTCAGTGGACTACGTACAAGATTAAGGACCTTTTATATATTAAGAATCAAAGATGCTATACTGATGAGTGCAGTGTCAAAACTGGTTAAGTTTTTGCTTTGCAAAAATAATTTTAGCTTTGTTCCTAGATGGTTGGTCACCTTTTAAAATAAATAAATAAAAATCTGCACTAGTAACAGAGTTAATTGTGCATAAGGAAGTCTGGTGAAGTCTACTGCATTATCATTTCTAATGAAGTTTTATTGACTTAAAAATGGGGTGAGGACCATAATTAAACAAGCCGTTGAATTTTTATCTGGGGTTCATATTCATGCTGAAAAGAGTGACTAAGCTGAAATCTAGAAGGAATGTAAAGCAAGTGAGGCCAAATGTGAATTGTTACACTTTTTATTTGTCCTTTTGTATCAAAAGTGACAGTAGCGTATTAGTATTTAATGTTTTCTTACCATATAATATTTAGGTTCTTGATTAACATTTGTCGTGGTTTAAAGAGCTTTGCAAATATCTGACAGTATTTTATTGTGCCTCAGTCATACTTCCTGTTCTTATTTTTATACAGAGCTGAACTAGAAAAACATGGATACAAGATGGAAACCTCATAGTTTTCAATGAAGATGGGATAATCTAAAATTGAACTGTAGATTGAATTGTTGAAAAAAGACAGGCTGGGACATGAGATGATACATTCAATCCATTATCAGTTTGCATTGATTTATTTTGGTTTTGTATAAATAATAAAAATTTTAATCTAAACACTTCTATATATCCAGTATTTTTTTAGCCTCTGTTTTATTGATGAGATATTTAAAAAAAAAAAAAATCAATCTTTATGTGGTTTGTGCAGCTGCATTTATGGTTTCTTATATGATGATGCTGATAATCTTTAAATAGCTGAAGCCTATCCCATTAAAATCAAAAGGAACAAAATAAGCATCAGTAAGAACAGAATTGAAAAATAGCAGACCCATGGTCTTGGGTGGATATAGACAAGATGCAAATGCAAGACGGAAATGCATTTAAAATTTGTTATATTCCAACAAAATGTGACTAAAATATATGAAAGCAATGCGTGTAGGCAGGGGGGAGTGAATACAGGATTAACAAATATTAATCTGTTAAAATATTAAGATTAATTTAAAAACATGTAATTTTTCTTTAGTTAATATGCTGGTGAGAGCTAGTTTGATAGCCCTGAAAGATAAAGGCTTCTCTAATCTAGAGGTAAGAACAATACAGAAAACTGAAGTGCACACTCCTCCAGCCCTGCTAGAGAGAGGACTTTTCTAGAGATCCTGTGAAGCAGTGACTTTGAAAAGGATTTGGGATCATGGTGGATAATCAACTGAACATGAACTCCCAATGTGATACAGTGGCCAAAAGGGCGAATGTGGTCCTTGAGTGCATAAATTGGGGAATCTTGAGTAGTAGTGGAGAAGTTATTTTACCTCTTTATTGGTCACTAGTGTGACCTGCTGCTAGAATCCTGTGTCCAGTTCTGGTACAACAATTAAGAAAGATGTTGATAAATTGGAGAGGCTTCAGAAACGAGTTATGAAAATGATTAAAGGATTAGAAAACCTGCCTATAGTAATAGACTCAAGAAGCTCAATCTATTTAGTTTAACAAAGAAAGTAAAGTGGTGTCTTGATCAGTCTATAAGTAGCTACATTGGAAACAAATATTTGATATTGGCCCCTTCAGTGTAGCAGACAAAGGTTTAGCATGATTCAGTGTTTAAACAAGGTTTGGAGATCTCAGCCTGCTTAGTACCATGGCAAACACACCATTAAAAATCTGTTTAACCTTATTAAAGATGCAGAAAAGGAGGAAAAAACATTTAAAATCTAAAGTATAAAATAAGGCCTTCATTTTAACAACATTCCTTGTTCCCTTTCCCTGGAGAGTTTTAAGAAGGAAAAGAGTCCTCATTTGACAGTCCCTTAGTTGAGACGAGCTGAAGCTGTCATTGTGGCTGATGTTATAGTCCAATCCAATTTCATCTCAGGTGGTGGTTGGAATTCCACAGGAGATGTTGGAGGTGGCCATGTCATCCGGGTCCTGCTCTGGTCAGTATATCTATCAGGATTACCAAGGTCCAGATCCCAGGAAACAGTGGGGGTGGCAGCCATGATGATGAAGCTCACTTCAGTAGCCTCCATCTGTTCTGTCCTTCCCTTCCCCACCACCCCCAAAGTCTCTCTCTTTAAGGAACCAAAAAAGGAATGATGGATGGAATAGCCCATCCTCTCGTTATTTTGTCTACCAATTAGGCCCACCAATTCTGTTTCATTAATTTCTGGTTCTCAATTTCTGTTTTTACCAAGAATGATTTCCACATAGTCCTTGACTGATAGCAGCATGGCTTTTTGTCTGGAATAATTTAGTCTCCCTGTCTGGTTCTCTTGCACCTGTCTATAACATTAATTATTGAAAACAACTTGACCTATTTTCCATTAACATTTGTTACTGTAACTTACTGTAACGTATGAACTTCACATACCTTTTACAATTAAGCTCACCATCAGGGTAAATCTGTAGGCCCAATTATTACAACAGAGGTTAGGGGAAGGGGAAGGGAGACGGATCTGATGAGGAGCATCCAGAGGGAGAACCAGGACTGGCAGGGAAAAGAGACTGGGATGATGAGTGTGGGGGAGGACACAGAGTGGATGAGGAGCCTAGGAGATTCAGACTGGGATCTGGATGCGTGTGCATGTGAATGGAGGCCAGGGTGGGGGAGATAGACACAGGAGAGGAGGAACTTGGACTGGCTGGTCAAGAAAACTGGGAGCAAGGACTTGGGAATTAGGGGGGTGTAGCTGGGGATAGCTGGGCAAGGAGACTGGGAGTCATTGAGGTGACTGGGACTGGTTTGGTGAGTGCAAGGGGGAGAGACTGGGAGTGACAAGAATTGAGACGAGAAACCGGAGGAGCGGAGATGGGCAGGCTACGGGGGGAGAATGGGACTGGGGCCAGGAGAGTTGATGATCCAAGACTGGACCGGGACAGATTGGAGGGTTCTGGGCAGAATCAATCAAGCTTGGGATGGACTGGGCAGAATTCTGTGCCCAATAAAGAACATCCCTTCAGTTTCCCCATTCCTTTGCTGTCAGCAAATATCTGTGAAACCCATTGACAATGTGTGTGCCTCATCCCTGTCTAGTGCAGGTTCACATAGAGGATAACCTACTAATGTTATGTTACTCCATTAGCTCAAGCAGCAGAGGTCTGTTTGATGGTTTCCAAGGTTCCAACCCTACTTGATGAATTATGTGACTGTCAATATGATGCCACATGATGGAATTGTGCTTTTTCAGTTTGCTTTTTCAAAAAAAAAAAAAATTACACACACACAAACCTGTAAAAACATTAAGATTGCACCTTCTTTCAGACTGCCCCCATGTTTGAAACAATCTCCCTCTTGTCTGCTAGCTCTTTCTCTCCTCCTTAAAATGCACTTTCCCTATAAATCCTTCCTACCTTCTCATAACCCAAAGACCTCTCTACACCTTGGCAGATTTCCTATTCTGCTTGTATATGTTTTAAACTCTTTGGGGCAGAGTCCATGCCATAGTCAAAGCTGCTTTGTAAACATGCAGCTGATTTGTAGGGCACATGGCAAAATAAGTGATGGAGAAGTGCAGGATGGATTAATATGCTTCAATGGGCTGGCCTACAGCCAGCATGGAAAGAGGGAAAGTACCACAATAGCAAGTGAAGGGATGGGTGTTAAATGCATATAGCGTGACAGATGATGTATTTTTTAATTGGATCTGCAATGATCTCAAAGTGCCTTATGAAGCGAGGGTTGGAGTTGTTCCTATTTCACCTTTGGAATTTCTGAGGCACAGAGGTTCGGTGACTTCAGGGCACACAAGGAGCCAGTGGTAGTTCTGGGAATAGAAATCCTGACCCATGCTCAACCCTTTAGACTTAGCTGCACCTATGATTTGCTTTACACTGGCAACATGCTGGATGCTATTCAAAACACAACATCAAAACATCGTCTGCCCTGGAGAGGTTAGAGTCAAAAAGATTTGCAGAGGGCAAGACATAGTGAGGTAAATTTTCACCATTCAGGAGTGATGTTGACAGATGAAAGAAAGTTCAGAGAAGAACCCCAAGAATGATTAAAGGATTAGAAAACCTGTCTTCAGCTCAAACTATTTAGCTTAACACAGAAAGTTAAGGGGACTACAGTCTACAAGTACTCACCTGGAGAATATTTGATAATAGGCTCTTTAGTCCAGCACACAAAGGTATATATAACAAGATCTAGCCTCTGGGAGTTAAAGCTAGATAAATTCAGACTGGAAACGAGGCATATGTTTTTAACAGTGCAGGTAATAAACCATTGGAACAGTATATCAAGGGTTGTGGTGGTAGATTCTCTATCACTGGCAATTTTAAAATCAGGATTGGATGTTGTTTAAAAAGATCTGCTCTAGTCCTTTGGAAGTACTGAAATTAGTTTGTCACACTGTGCAGTTCTTTTTGGTAAATTGTTTAGTAACCCTTTCCATGGCACACTCCTTGTGCTTCAATAGTGAACAAAATGATAGGCCTGTCTGTCTGATCTTTTAAGAACCTCAACTTTTTCCTCTGCTAAATAGTAAATCAACTTTGTTTGGGAAACAATCTATAAGGAGGAGAATGCAGCTCATTTCTTTGGAAGTAACTCTGGCTATTGGCCTTTTGTACGCTCAGTGGAGTTCAAGATTTGAGAGTACTTTTGGGAAGCTGAAGTGCTTTGCAAGCTCTGTGTGTACCAAACCACTGACATGCAGTCACTTCTCCTGAATTAAAGAATGGTATCCCTGTGGCAATTTTGGCACTTACATGGGACTGCACAAGGTGCAATGTAACTTCCACTGAACTTGGTGGAGGTGTTGTCCATTTCTTTAAAGGGATTTGGCTCAGGCCTGAAACCCACAACTATTTCACATTTGGGGACAATGTATACCTTCAAGTCAGCGGCACTGCTATGGGTACCTGCATGGCCCCACAGTATGCCAACATTTTTATGGCTATCTTAGAACAACGCTTCCTCAGCTCTCGTCCCCTAACACCGCTACTCTACTTGCGCTAAATTGATGACATTTTCATCATCTGGATCCACGGGAAAGAGGCCCCTGAGGAATTCCACCAGGATTTCAACAATTTCCACCCCACCATCAACCTCAGCCTGGACCAATCCACACAAGAGATCCATTTCCTGGACACTACAGTTCAAATAAGCAATGATCACATAAACACCACCCTATACCGGAAACCTACTGACCGCTATACTTACCTACATGCCTCCAGCTTTCATTCAGACCACATCACATGATCCATTGTCTACAGCCAACCTCTAAGATACACCGCATTTGCTCTAATCCCTCAGACAGAGACAAACACCTACAGGATCTCTATCAAGTGTTCTTAAAACTACAATACCCACCTGCGGAAGTGAAAAAACAGATTGACAGTCAGAAAGGTACCCAGAAGTCACCTACTACAGGACAGGCCCAACAAAGAAAGTAACAGAACACAACTAGCCGTCACCTTCAGCCCCCAACTAAAACCTCTCCAGTGTCTCTTCAAGGATCTACAACCTATCCTGAAGGATGATCCCTCACTCTCACCGACCTTGGAAGACAGGCCAGTCCTCGCTTATAGACAGCCCCCCAACCTGCAGCAAATACTCATCAGCAACTATACACCACACAACAAAAACATTAACCCAGGAACCTATCCCTGCAACAAATCCCGTTCCCAACTCTGTCCTTATATCTATTCAAGGGGACACCATCATAGGAACTAACCACATCAGCAACACCATCAGGGGCTCATTTACCTACCAATGTGATATATGCCATCATGTGCCAGCAATGCCCCTCTGCCATGTACTTTGGCCAAACTGGACAGTCTCTACACAAAAGAATAAATGGACACAAATCAGACATCAAGAATTATAACATTCAAAAACCAGTTGGAGAACACTTCAGCCTCCCTGGTCACTTAATAACAGACTTAAAAGTGGCAATTCTTCAACAAAAAAAACTTCAGAAACAGACTCCAAAGAGAAACTGCAGAACTGGAATTAATTTGCAAACCAAACACCATTAAATTAGGCCTGAATAAAGACTGGAAGTGGATGGGTCACTACAAAAACTAAAAACTAATTTCCCCATGTTAATTTCCCCCTACTATTACTCACACCTTCTTGTCAACTGTTTGAAATGGGCCACCATGATTACTACTACAAAAGTGATTTTTCCTCCTGTTTATAATAGCCCACTTTAACTGAATTATCTCGTTAGAACTGACTCCTGACTTGGTAAGGCAACTTCCATCTTTTCATGTACTGGATATATATATCTTCCTACTGTATTTTCCACTCCATGCATCTGATGAAGTGGGTTTTAGCCCACAAAATCTTTTGCCCAAATAAATTTGTTAGTCTCTAAGGTGCCACAAGTGCTCCCCATTGTTTTTGCTGATACAGACTAACGTGGCTATCACTTTGAAACCTAAATTCCTGTTTATACAGAAAATGTCCCCAGACTGTTAATGTCCATGTGAAGCTGGCAGGAGCTGGATATTGTTTGCCTACGGTTGTTACACCGATAAAGCTGTAACTATGCATTTTAGTGCCCAGGGCAAGCAAGCATATTTGCGCCCCCTACTGTTTATTTTCATCATTTTTCGGCCTCTGCAGTTTTGCACTCTGGGCAGCTTTTTTTTGTGGGAAGCCCGTTTCCCATCTAAAAGGTCAGCCAGATTAAATAAAAATCCTGGGTCTAATTCTGATGTCACCAGATTTACTTTGGTGTAAGTTCACTGATTTCAGCAGAGGTGCTCCTGATTTACAAGAGTGTCTATAAATACAGAATCAAGCTACATTTTTTTAATAAAAGGAAAATAAAAGTACTCATGTTACTAATAAAACACAGAATTTGGCAAAACAAATGTGCATTCTACCATGTTTGCTATTGCTACCATGTATGCTCTTCATATGAATGGTGAAAATAAACTAATCCATTTACTTTTGTTTCTTGTTGTTTCTGCTTCTCATACATTAGTCCCATGCTACTATATTTGAGTTGCAAGCATTGCAGGGGAGAGTTCAAATCCAAGCAAACTGCTTTTGTCAAAATGTTTCAAAATCAAATCTTGTGGTATTCAGTTACTGTGAAATCACTTTTTTACTCTACAAAACGTACATTTTGGTCCTAGAGTACCAGGCAGTGTCTCCCATGGAAAATATACTGATAACTACTATGAATAAGCCTTGTTTAAATATTGTGAAAGGGTAAAATTCACCTTTAAGCAGAGGGCCAGCACAAGTACAGTGTACCACTTAACCTTTTTGTGGTAGCGTAACTGAGACTTAAGTGGTGCATAGCAATTTTGTTGCCTCCCATCTCCATTGTAAGATCTATAATTAGGATCTTACCAAATTCGCGGCCATGAAAAACGCATCATGGACCGTGAAATTGGGTCTCCCCCCGCACTCATGAAATCTGGTCTTTGTGTGCTTTTACCCTATACTATACAGATTTCATGGTGGAGACCAGGATTTCTCATACCGGGGGTCCTGACCCAAAAGGAGATTGTGGGCAGGTTGCAAGGTTATTTTCGGGGTGTCACGGTATTGCCACCTTTACTTATGTGCTGCTGCCTTCAGATCTGGGTCGTCGGTCAGCATCCACCACCCTCTGGCCTTCCAGCTCTGAAGGCAGCAGCACAGAAGTAAGCGTGGCATGGCATGGTATTGCCACCCTTTCTTCTGCGCTGCTGCTGGTGGGGCGCTGGCTTCAGAGCTGGGCACCCGGGCAACAGCCGCCACCACTACCCACAGCACAGAAGTAAGGGTAGCAGTACTGCAACCCCCCTACAATAACCTTGCGACCCCCCCCCGCCACACCTCATTTTTGGTGTAGGATCCTTACAATTACAACACTGTCAAAATTCAGATTTAAATATCTGAAATCATGACATTTATGATTTTTTAAATCCTATGACTGTGAAATTGATAGGGCCCCGGCTATAATGTGAAAAACAGCAAAAATACAATTGCATTGCAAAACCATCTTTTTTGGTGTTTTTCCCTTTTGGATTTATCAAAAATGTCTGAGTGCACAATATAAAAATGGGCACTGGATTATATTGTAGGCCTGATTAAAGGTAAAGTGCTGCACTAAGCATCAGGGGGAGGGAAAATCACTTCCCTAACCCCCAAACACCTCTAAAATTAAAGGTACATCACCATTTTGAAAAGCTGGACTTTAGTACTCTGTCGCTCCTTAGTGTTATGAGAAGTTAAGCCTGCTGTCTATTTAGATTGTAAACTCTTCAGCACCAGGGACTGCCCCATGCTCTTGGGACATGCTCTCCATAAACACGCATAAAGCTACCTCCTCTTCACCTTCCAATCTCTCCCCAAAACTCTCCTTTGCCATGATGCCTATAAAACTTGACAGTTGGGCTGCTGGTAGGATGAGACCACTGCCTATCAAGCTGAGCAATATTGTCTCATTGTTTCCTTGCACTCCCCCTTCTGTCTGTATCAATTTGTGGATCTAATCTTTAGATTGTAAGCTCTCTGGGGCAGGGACCGTATTTTTGTTCAGTGTTTGTAGAGCACACAGCACAATGGGACGCTGGTCCATGAATGAGGTTCCTAAGTGCTATGGAAATATAAATAATTAATAATCATAACAAAACCAGCAGGTCAGGTTGGACATTAGGAATAACTTCTTAACTGTCAGGGTGGTTAAGTTCTGGAATAAATTGCCCAGGAGGTTGTGGAATCTCCGTCACTGAAGTTTTTTAGAGCAGTTTAGACAAACACTTGTCAGGGATGGTCTAGATCCAAACTATGGCCCAGGGGTTGCATCAGGCTCTCCAGATGTTTTAATCTGGCCTTTGAGCTCCCGCCGGGGAGCGGGGTCTGGGGCTTGCCCCACTCTAGCGCTCCAGCTGGGGAGCAGGGTAGGGGGCTTGCCCCATTCTGCGTGGCTCCCAGAAGCAATGGTATGTCCCCCCTTTGGCTCCTACACATAGAGGCAGCCAGTGGGCTCCGCATGCTGCCCCCACCCCAAGTGCCACACCCGCAGTTCCCATTAGCCAAGAACCACGACCAATGGGAGCTGCAGGGGCGGCACCTGCAGACAGGGTAGCGCGCTGAGCCACCTGGTCACACATCTGCATAGGAGCCAGAGGGGGGACATGCCACTGTTTCTGGGAGCTGCTTGAGGTAAGCGCCACCCAGAGCGTGCATCCCTGACCTCCTCCTGTACCCCAACCTCCTGTCCCAGCCCTGATCTGTCTTCTGCCCTCCGAACCCCTTGGTTCCAGCCTGGAACACCCTCCTGCACCCCAAACCACTCATTCCCAGCCACCCCCAGAGCTCCCCCAACCGCCTGGCCCAGCCCAGAGCCCCCTCCCACACCCAGAACTCCTCATTTCTGGCCCCACCCCAGAGTCTGCACCCCAAGCCGGAGCCCTCACCCCTTTCCACACCTCAACCCCCAATTTTGTGAGCATTCATGGCTCGCCATACAATTTCCATACCCAGATGCGACCCTCAGGCCAAAAAGTTTGCTCACCCTGGTCTAGGTAACACTTAGTCCAGCCATGAATGCAGGGGACTGAACTGGATGACCTCTTGAGGTCCCTTCCAGTCCTATGATTCTATGAAACTGCAAAGACAATGTGACTCATCTTAAGAGAATATATGCAGCATTCACAGTTATAAATAGGCTGCTTTTCATGGTTGCAATGATATACTTAGAAATTGGGTTTCTTTTAAAAATAGTTTTGATGTTCTGCAGATATTTTGGGATTGCACCCTCAGTTGTTTATTCAGCTTATATATACATAAAATCATGTGTATTAAATCAGGCTTTCTCAGCCCGTGGGTTGGGACCCAAAATTGGATCACCAGAATGTTTCAAAGGGTCACGTGGCAGCTCCTCTGGCTCCTGGCCCATAGGGCTGGCTGGGTTTGCCTCCTTGCTCCAGGCACGCAAACCTCTAGGATCCCAGTACCATGCAGGTTTGGCCCAGCTGTCATGATGATGGGAACCCAGGTAGGCCAAATCTGAGTGAGTGGTACTGCAACCCCGTGAGCCGGGTCACAACTCCAATCACACAAACTTGGACGAGTCAGGGCAACCTGAGCAATGCTGCAACCCCGGAGATTCCAACGCTCAGAGCTGAGAGCCAAGCCCAGCCCGCCCCACAGCACAGGAGCTGCAGGAGCCACCACTGTGGGGTGAGTGCCGGGCAGGACCCAAGCCGCCTGAAGGGCAGGATCCAACCAAAACCACTCCAGGGCAGGGCCATAACCAGGGCGGGGTGAGTGGAGGAGCCATGCAGGGCTCAAAACTGTGGGGACAGCTCAGGACAGCAATGCCAGGGGCTCAGGCCAGCTATGCCAGATGGCTTGGGCCAACCCCGAGTGATAGAGTAGCAGGGCTCAGTGGGGCCAGCCCTGCACTGTACTGCTTGGGGAGGGAGCGCCACCTCCAGCCCCTGACTTACCTCAGTGGGCCACCAAGCCTGTCTGGTTTGGGGGGGATGCATGTGACTCCCACACACATTGCCTCTGGTCGTGGGCACAAATATGCTTCCTCGCCCTGGACACTAAAACGGCTAGTTATTGCTCTGCCCCAGGGCCTCCACCCCCAATTTATTTAAAATTTGCAACAGGCCATAAAAATTTACAAATGGGTCCTGAGCCAAAGAAGATTGAGAACCACTGTGGTAAATCATAGATATTTACAAACACAGAGATGTGGTCCCTGCTTTGAGGATCAAATTGGAATGACTATGTTACAAACAAAGGATAAAGTGCCAGAGCAGTCAGTGGTGGATGAGTAAAAGCATGGAAAGCTAGTGTAAAAATGGGTCTGCAGGGTAGATTTAAAAGAAAGGAAGAAGAGGGAGGCTTCTGAGTGTAGCAGGCAAGATGAAAGAATAACTATAAGCTGCCTCTGCTTCTGTGAGAAAAGCTTGCTGGATTCAGGTTGGGGGAGCAGGAGTACCACTTCCATGACATGGCACCCCTTCTTCCTGACCCTCACAAGACCATAGCCATTGCTGCTCAAGAACAGGGTTCTTAAAATATAGAATGGCTCAGATTTAGGAGACACATTTTGTATTTCAAAAAAGACAGTGGCCAGTTGGAAAGGGTTTAGAGAAGACCCTACAAAATGATTTGGTAGAGGTACTCCCTTTCACCTACTGTTCTTCTCAGAATACGAAGAGAGGCTTCTTTCAGTTCCAGCAATGCCACATGTTCAAGAGGAGTAACACGCTGAGAAGAATACCTCTCAGAGGGGAAACAAAAGGGTTTGCTCTATGAGTAAGAGTCCCTGCAGCATAACTGCAAGCCTCAATCAGAAAGAATACTGTCCAAAGTGAAATACAATCAGACACTTTACCTTTTAAAACATTTAACTGGTCTTGTTTTCAGTGGTGGTGTGGCCATGCTGGTCCCAGGATATTAGAGAGTCAAAGTGGGTGAGGTAATATCTTTTACTGGATCAACTTTCACTAACAGAAGTTGGTCCAATAAAAGATATTACCTCACCCACTTTGTCTTTATAACTAATCTTAACAGATTAGTCTGTTATAAATATAGCTATCCCCTTCTGGGTGGGGAATGAGTAGGAAGATATAATTCTTGCCTTGGAAGATTTGTGGGAGGATCTCTGTTTCCATATTGTCAACAGGTGACTTATACTTGTGATGATCTCTGAACCCTGATCAGCTGAGGTACTTCAGCATCAGCTCTGTATTGAGTGCTGTTAATCGTCAACACTGATTGCTCTTAGCAATTCTTCAAGTGATTGGTGAATCTGACCAATACTAATGAAGGCAGAGTTTATGTGCTTGAATTTAGCTGTGTTAAATCCTGAAAACAAATCTACTAGCTATTTTTGGTGGGGGGAGCTGGGGACGGGAGGGACAGGGTAAGTCATATGTTAAATTGGGGTTTTGGTATAAAAGGAAAGGAATTGAGGAGACAATAAAATGAGAGGTTTGAAAAACATAAGAGGTGGAAAAAAACAGCAGCAGTCATTGGGCCTAATGGACTAAATAATGGTGAATTGAGAGACATCATTTTCTTGTATTATGGATACAACAGCCTCACAAACAGAGCAAATTATGTGGGTGAAATCTTACAGTCCTTCCTTGTGCCTCATAGGTGTTTTGCCTGAGTAAGGTCTGAAGAAGAACTACAGGATTTTGGATCTGTCTATTTATCTATCTGACAAGGTAGGTGAAGTAGTTTCTTTTATTGGACCAACTTCTATTGGTGGAAAGGACAAGATTTCAAGCTTCACAAAACTTGAAAGTTTGTCCTTTCCACCAACAGAAGTTGGTCCAATAAAAGATGTTACCTCATTTACCACATCTTTCTCATATCCTGAGACCAACACAGCTACAGCAATACCACAAATGACAATAGGAGGTATTTAATCCATCTATCTATTGAACTACCTGCCTCCCTCCACGAGCACTAGGTTTGTGACAAGCTGCAGTGCAAATATATCCCTCACTGGCCTGTTGCACACTACATTTCCATGTAGACCAGTGGTGGGCAACCTGCATCACATGTGGCCCGTCAGGGTAATCTGCTGGCAGGCCATGAAACGGTTTGCTTACACTGATTGTCCGCAGGCACAGCTGCCTGCAGCTCCCAGTGGCTGCAGTTCGCCATTCCCAGCCAATGGGACCTGCGGGAAGCGGCGGCCAACAAATCCCTGAGGCCCGCACCACTTTCCGCAGCTCCCATTGGCTGAGAATGGCAAATTGTGCCAATGGGAGCTTCGGGTGGCCGGGCCTGTGGATAGTCAATGTAAACAAACTATCTTGTGACCCACCAGCGGATTACCCTGATGGGCTATGTGTGGCACGCAGACCATAGCTTGTCCACCACTGATGTAGACTCTGCAACTGCACACTAAATGCTCCCTTACTATGCTTTGAAAGTTTTGAAACAGAAGCAGATTAAAGCACACTAGGGAACTTTCAGTGCATAGCAGCAGGGTCCACACAGATACTTAGTGCATGGCACATTAGCGTGGGGTAGATTTATGCTCCAGTTTGCTTGGAACTAAGTGTTTGTTTGGACAAGTCCTTGGAAATCAATAGAAATAGCCAAGTGGCTAGAGGACTTCCTGGAGTGCCTGGCACTTCTCCCTTTTCTGGGCAGAAACTGCTTGGGTTTGGGATTTTGATTTTGTAAATGTTTGTTGTTCTTGTTAGGGTTCACTGAGTAGAAAGGGGTGTCAGTGTTATGACTGTCATTCTTATGTGGGGAATGAGAGGAAGGTTTTTAGTGTTTCCTAAAGACAGCCAGACTCTGGATTTTTGTAATGTCCTCTGGAAATTTGCTCCCTAGCTGGATTCCCTCAACTGAGAATGCCCAGATCGGATGTATTGCGTCCTGGGATTTTGATCTGCATTGTCCTGGAGGAGTGCAGCTGTCATGGTCATTCACTGGTTGAATTTCAGTCCTTGATATAACTGGAGCTTGATCCACTAATACTTTGAAGATTAGAACTAAAGTCTCAAATGGTCATTGGGTGCTCACTTGGGGCCAGTAGAGGGCCTTGAGCGGGGGCCTAATGTGCTGATGGTGGCCTAAACCATGGAGAAGGAAGGTAGCTGCATGCTGTACCAGCTGAAGCCTGTGCTGTATGAGTCCATGGGAGACTGTCACTGACTCTAAAGCAGTGGTCCCCAAACTGTGAGTGCATCCCCCTGGGGAAGTACAGAGGAACATTCCCTGGGGCATGGTGGGGCCCAGTCCAGCCCTCATGGACGGCGGTGAGGGAGCATCACCCAGCACTGCTCTGGCCCCAGCTCTACCCCGTGACCTTGGGCCTTGACTCACAGCCCGGCCGATGCTCCACATCTGGCTGCTGCCCCAGCCCCCAGTCCCACCTCCAGCCTTGGCCCCCAGCTGTGGCTCTGCTCCTGGCTCGGCCCCGCTCCTGGCCCCAGACCTGGCCCCAGCTGCAGACCCAGCCTCAGCCCCTCACTCCAGCTCCAGCCTCAGCCACCTTACCCCTGTCCATGCCCTTCCCCCCGGGAACCATGGCCCAGCTCCCAGTTCCTGACCATGGCTCCTGGGGGGATGGTATGGGTTTGGGAGGAGGGGAACATGATGTGAAAACTGTGAGGACCACTGCTCTAAAGAACATGGGGCTGATATGCTTGTGTAATCAACCGGTCAGTGCGTATTATGCGTTCCCCTCTGTGCCCAGTCGACAGAGGATATGGGTCTGTTACAACTTCCAGAGCTTGAGAGCCTGGCTCTTAATTCCAAATTTACACTTTCATCTCTGGAGATCTCCCGTTCAATCCCTGGTGCGTTATCCAAGATGAAAACTGTCTACCACTCAGACATACTGAAAGCATGTCAAAAACCATAAAATGCAAGTGCATTAACCAAATCATTACTGAAAGATGTGGGCTTTTAGCCACTCTGCAGTTTGAATGTCAGGGCAATGTTTTACTACAAAGGAAATGTGAGTAAGAGAGTGAGTATTACTCCTGGATCTGGAAGGAGTGTGTCAGTAGCAATCCCAGGGCATAATTCTGATCTCACATACACTAGTGTAAATCAGGAGTAATTCCAATGAAGTTCCTGGAATGACACAGGTGCAAAACTAATGTGAGCTTGGAATCAGGGAATCAGTCCCCAGGGAGCAAAGAAGTGTGTTAACGAGCTCTGAATCAAGGAAGTCCTGATTCTGCAAGGTGCTGAGTGCTCTCACCTTGGCAATCAGCACCTCCTCTGCCCCCTGCTATGTGGGTTGCAGTCTGAGCGCCTCTCATTCAGCTCATCTGGGCATGGCCAATTTACTCCTCTGTTACTTTTACTATTTTCATTCACCTGATACTTGCTTAGCTGAAGTTTGTAGTTTTCACAAAAGATACTTTACTCTTTGCTTTGCCTTGCAAAGACTCTGCTTCAGATTGGCAGGGCTGTCTTTCAGCTGTCAGACCAACTGTACAAAAGGTTCAACCTAAATACAAACAACATCCCTCACTGGGACTAGACCCAGCTGGTTTTGTATTTTATTACACCTCCCTTGGTTTACCTGGCTCTTGTATGTTCTATTTTCCTCTCTGCCATCTGCCAATACACCTGAGTCAGAGGATTTAGTAGATGTGATTGTCAACAGTTTCCCCCGCCTCCACTTTTGCAGTGTGTGGTGGTAAGAAAACACAGTAGGTAAAAAAGTCTCTTAGTATTGATTCTGGAATTATTACTGTGTATTTCCTAAAGGCTTTGACATTTTAAAGACCATAAGCCAATTTCTACCATCAGTCACAGCTGTGCAGGCTCACTGCCGTAACTAAGGGTAGCGGCCAGGCCTGTGGCTGATGATGATTTGTCAATGTTGCCTTTCCCTCAGCAACCCAAAGTGGTACAGTTGGGCTGCTTTAATGACTACAAGATAATACAGTAACAGTTTGTGTCTCCCTTAGCAGAAATGTGCGTATTTTAAAAAATGAACCCTCAGGAACCTGGCCAGCTACCAAGTGGTAGTCGCTTGGGAACAAACTGTTTTCCTGAGTTGGGCTGAGGTTGCTAGGGAGCTCTAGGATTACTACGGGGGATGATTTGTAGCTGTTGGGTATTAGGTCCAGGTTACAATTCCTGCTAGTAGTAAGTCCTAACTAGCCCTGCCTAGCCCTATATCAAGAATCTCCTCTTTCCCTGCCCTACCTCCCACACACTGCTGAGCTCCACTCCTTCCCTTAACCTAGGAACCAACAGAGGCAGGTGGCTGAGAGCAACAGAAGAGACTCAGGGGGCAGGATCTATGTGGCTTAGAGTTAAGAGCACAAAATGGCAGCGAATAAGTGTCTGCCTGCTTAAGGGGAAAACAGGTGGGAGTGGGGAAGGGAGTGTTTCAGCTGCCACAGCTGATTTGGGGGGATGTATGTGGTGGGGAGAAAGCCAACAGAGGAGAGAAATTAGAATACAGTGCATTCAAAGTGTCAGTAGGATGTGGTGTTATTTTTAATATGCCTACTAGCAGTGACACTCCGATAATACAATGCTGATAAGAGTGAAAAATAAGGGAAGGTGAGTTATAGACCATTAACAATAATTAGAAATCCCTACATGAGTGTTTATTGTTGAAATGATCCTTCCTGTTACCAGATGCCACTGATTTATCTTGTACTCACTGGTAGCTTTGAACGTTTGTTTCCTTCTAATATGAAATCGAATGTGCAACATTCATAGATTCTAAGGCCAGATGGGACATCCTGCATGACACAGGCCCAGGACTTCCCAAAATAATCCTGAGAATAGATCTTTCACAAAAACATCCAATCTCGATTTAACAGTGACAGAGAATTCAACACAACCCTCGGAAAGTTGTTGCAATGGCTAATTACTTCACTGTTTCCTTATTCCCAGTCTGAATTAGTATGGTTTCAACTTCCAGCTATTGGATCATGTTAAGAGCAAAGCAATTGTTGTAATAATGCAAGGCAGTATGGGATTGTTATTCTTAACTTCAATGTTTTTCAGCGCTTCAAGCAAATAGTCTGGATTAAAAATAAGTGTGAATTGACTCAAGCCATGTTCAAATAGGATTCTTACTGTAAAGCTACAAGATAGCTACCCAGTGATTTCTAATAATGAGATGGACGTTGAACAACAGCAAAGAAAATAACTCATAAAACAGGAGGTGTATCGAGCTGCATTACTGGAAGAGCCATTGAATCACACGCAAAGTGTGGGATAGTTGGCATTACTGATTTTTGCTGGAGATTCAGCAACTTAAGTAACCTAATCAAGTGTCATAATTGATTGGAGGTTCATTTCCTCTCTTGGAAATCACTAAGGGTGGCCATTGCTTGCTAAAAGCATTTAATACTTTCTACAATAGAAGGATAGTATTTTTCCCCTGGAGTCCCTTGTAGGACAGAATGATGTTGCCAGCATGTGGCTGCTGAGTGCTGCTGGATGACTGTCCTGCCCAGACCTTCCCACTCCATAAAGGAAGTCAGTGGCTACTCAGGCCTCACAGTGGAAAGCTATTCAGAGCACACAAAGAGGAGTATTGCCATTACTAACATAGGGAACCATACCAGAGAATTGCATGTCTTTAACATCAGCTGGGCCATCAATTAATGAGCTGCACTTGATGCCACTGAAGAATTTTCAGCAGGAAGCTTCTTTGTATGGCTTTACTTCCTTCTTTCTGTGAAATACCAAGACATTGTGACTTTGTTATTTAGCTTTTCTGAAACACAGAATTACCAATTAAATCCTCACCTTTGTGGTTTACAAACCAGCTGAAACTTCCCCACAGAAGAAGTCAAAAGGAATTCTTGAGTTTGGCCATGAGTTGGGGACTATGTATACTATTATGATCACATTGACTTTTCATTCGCTGTGTCCTGTGACTGACCCAGCACTCCACTATTTGGTCCTGCTCACAAGCACTATAGAAAGGAGCTGCTGTGTTTGTGCTTGACAAACTGAGATCGGCATAATGTTTGTAATGCCTGATATTGCTTTGAAATATTTCTATGCAAAGGAGCAGGCTTGCCCTGCCTCAGGCACTGGTTGAGAGGAAGATGCCTTCATTTTGAGTTCATTTGTCATTCTTTCTAGTGATACATGGCTAAATGCTACAGTAATGGATGCTATGGAAACCCCTAAGCTAGATAGCTAGGTGGCCCCATGTTATTATAATAATTGTAATTAATCATAACCAGTATCTAGGTAATATGCATATCGGTTAGCTAAGTCTGTGAAAATTTGATAAATTCCTTGATTCTTTCAGTTTCAGCAGCAAGGTCAATTCTTCATCACAATACTTCTTTCTGTTTTCATTTCAATAGGAATTTAAATGCAGTCATTTAAATGTTACAAATCCGAGGAGATTTGGGTTTGAAAATAGCATATGAAAGGTTTGAGCTTGCAAACACACACATGAGTAACTTTATTTACCTGTGAGTAATTTGAATCATGTGCTCTAGTGTTTCCAGGATCAGACTTTAAAACTATTTACTTCATCAAGATTTAATTACTATGGGCACAAAATCAGTTGATCAGTTCTTTAAATCATACAAGTTCTAAAGATCAACTTTATTTCTCAGCCAAATTTTTTCATAGCAAAAACAAAATTAAAAAAATCCTTGGGACTGGACACTTAGAATAGAGGAAATGAAATAAAATGAAAAGTGGAATCCTATAAAATGTTCAAGATATGTAGCACACCTGCTTCATGCCAAACTCTCCCAGAGCTGGAGCAAAGGCAATTTTCAACCTTCTCTTAGACACAGGCTCTAGTGAAATGCTTAATCCAGCTTTTCACATTTAAAAAAATCTTTTCATTATTTTGGTCCCCATCAGCCCTGGAGGTTAAAATTTCCCTTTCAGCTCTGCTTCTCACAGATGTTGCTCTATATGAGCAGAGACCCTACTTTTCCCAAGGAGTACCCTTTAACTCAGACTCAAATGTCTTTTTTCTCCAAAGCCCAAACAAGACAATTGTATTTGAGGCCCAGGATTTTAAATGTAGTCTTCATAGACACCATCCAGGGACTAGAGTGAGCAATAACGTTTTCTAAGCAACAGAGTTAACATCTGTGATTTTAATCAGGAACCTGAAATATATTTACTGTTAAACAGTGATCTTACAAAGGGCAATTCTAGAGGAAAAGTTTAAAATCCTTCCAAAAGGGAACTTGTTTATTAAAAGTTATGGGCCTAGTTCTTCAAGCAACAGGATGAATCATGTGAGTAAAATCTATAGAACTGTGCTCTCTATCTGATGAAATCAAAAAGTACCATATATTGATAACCACTTGGTACTACTAAAAACTACTATTGCTAAAACCTTGTGTAGAGTTTTATGTAACTGCTAATGGGAAACAATCTCTGTATTATCACCTGACACTATCAAAATTATTCCTGGCCTTAACGTATCTGATCCTGTTCTCATTTATCTTGCTGTAAATCTGGAGTAACTCCTTTGATATTATAGATATACAACTGGCATATGAGGCAGCAGAATCAGGCCTAAAGGCTGCTATTTACATTGTTGATTAGTCTGTGTGTGATTCATCAAATATGCTTTATCAATATGGTAAGTGGCCCCCACTCAGTTGTACTCAGTAATGTGCAGAATTCCAAAAGCAACAAAGTAAAGGGGTGTGTGTGTCGGGGGGAACAGGATGAAAACACAAATGAGAATAAAAAATAGGTACCAGTAATTAAAATACCAGTTCATTAGTTGTATAAATTACAGCATCAAGGCAACTGTATCTCATGTCCAGGCTTAAGGGGCTTCAGCTATCACGTTGGTGGAGGAATGGTATAAGGAGATGAATGGATGGGTGTATTAAAAATGTAGCGTGCTTTGCGCTCACTAATCAGAGTAGTTACTGTACCTTTATAAGCACCATGTGTATTAGTTCAGAGACTAAGCACACCAATACGTGTTGGCTGCTTTTCTGTTTCACTGGAGACAGGAAGGACTAGAAATCCCCGATGAAGACTAAGCATCTTTTCATTCCCCCCGTGTCAACCATTTGCATTAACCTTAATCTCTTCTACATTCTCCTGCAAGCCCTTTAGTTAAAGGATATTATGCTCTTCTTTATGAATTGTGTTTAGTATATGCTCCCCCACTAATGCATTCAAAAATTGTGTATGCAATTTCCTCCTAAATAGGCCCCTTTAGACAACACCACACAGTTTTTTCCTGTGAATATGTAAATAGGGTAAAATGAAGATGCATCCACTGTCACACAGAACATTATTCCAATGTTACACTTAAGATTCTTTCAGTCTGATTTGCTAACATTTTGTGCTCCCAGCTGAAGTGCCAAAAATTGTTCTGCTCATGCAATTTTCAGACATTTCAGCAGCACAAAACTAAATAAAAATATCTGTCTATGGGAGAGAGCAAACTTCATGTAGCATGTTTTACAAAGAGCTAAACAGCTTTTCTATTTTGGGAGAAGAATGGGGAAATATGTGCTATACTTATCAACCATTTGCAATTCAGTTTAGGTACAAATTGCAGGTACTCCACATAGACTTTGAGGCATCTTTATAATGCACATAATTATTATTATTATTATTCATTGAAAAGCACACCAGATTGACTTTGTAACATTCATGAAGGATGATGTCAATTGAAAGAAGAGTATTTTCTGTTTCTTTTAATTTGTTATAATTGAGAAGGGGGGAAAGTATTTAAGTCCCTTTGACAGAATAAAACATCTTGTTCTAAGCAGATTTCCAATAACAGTTGTGATTCTGTGTTCTCTCTGCACATCATTTAAAATAGAAAGGCTATAGTTAGACATACAAAATTCCAGAACCAGTACCATCTACATTAATCTGGGTTTTCTGGCACATCAAAGTTTTCAGTGAAAGGGGCTAATTAACTTTCAACATGTATAAATATTTACCACACGTGTTTTATACCATACATGTATTTTACACAAAAGGACTGTTGTTTACACTCATAAATGGAGGTTGACTCCTTGTGGGCTCTGTGTATAGCTAGTGTTTTTATAAAAGAAAATTTGATTTCTACAACTTTTGAGCAGAATAATAGGAGGGAAGAAAAGGGTACAAATATGTATGCCTCGTATAGTGGAGTCCCATTATTGATGGGGGTCTTCTGGCTCTACTTTAATATTAGTGTGAAGGGGTCAAGCTGGCTCAAAAGGGGACAATTAACCTTATAGGCTGCATCTTGGTTTGATTGATAAGCACTAATTGAAGATGAAGTCCAGCGGGGCAGGATCAGGCTGGGCTTGTATAAAGGCAGGAAGTAGACAGCAGAAGGGGATTGGAGGGATAGAATCTGCAATTCTTTTCTGGGAACAGAGGGATGGGTAGGAGGAAACCCAGGAAGGAGCAAGCACCCTGGGATCCTGTCCCTGATAGAAGGAATTTATCCAGAGGTATTGCAGGGAAGAAGCTTGTGGCAACAGGGTGGAAGAAGCCCAGTGAAAGAGTAGCAAGGGGTTGAGACTGTATAGTTCTTGGCTGTTGCTGATAGGGTTGGTGGGAACCTGGAGTAGCTGCTGGACCTGGGTTCCCCTACCAGCCACTAGGAAAGTGATGCATGTTGGGAATTACAGAAGACTGCCTGAGAAGGCATAAGGACAGATAGTCCAGTGGGACTTCCCTACCCTGGAAAGGGAAAACTATATAGTGATCTGGCCGGAGGGCTGAGTCAGGAAGGGAGAAGGTCCATCTCACTCTCCAGGACTCTGGGCAATCAGGCAAGTGAGAGATGGAAAAGGGCACTAGACCAGATCAGAGCTCATCCCTATACCCAGGGACAAGAGGGTGCCCCATTGGAGCATGAATCCCATTACAAATTAGTAACAAAATAACAATAATTTGCTTAGAATAGATTGTAAACTCCTTGGGGGCAGGGATTGTCTTACTTCTCTGTGTTTGTACAGCACCCAGCACAACAGGGTTTGGGTCTATGACTAGAGCTCCTAGGCCTAACTTAATACAAATAAACAATAATTACAATTACAGGTGGACAGTAGTCTTCTAATATATTAATAGTCTGGTTATTGAAAAGGAATAAACACTAGTAAATTGAACCAGTGCTGGCTATCTCTGACATAACAACTTGCATTAGCAGGAGTGTCGTAAGCAAGACACGAGAAGTAATTCTTCTGCTCTACTCCATGCTGATTAGGCCTCAGCTGGAGCATTGGGTCCAGTTCTGGGCACCACATTTCAAGAAAGATGTGGACAAACTGGAGAAAGTCCAGAGAAGAGCAATAAAAATGATTAAAGGTCTAGAAAACATGACCTATGAGGGAAGATTTGAAAAAAATTAGGTTTGTTTAGTCTGGAAAAGAGAAGACTGATGGGGACATAACAGCTTTCAAGTACATAAAAGGTTGTTAGAAGGAGGAGGGAGAAAATTGTTCTTCCTAACCTCTGAAGATAGGAAAAGAAGCAATGGTCTTAAATTGTAGCAAGGGAGGTTTAGGTTGGACATTAGGGAAAAGCTTCCTAACTGTCAGGGTGGTTAAGCACTGGAATAAATTGCTTAGGGAGGCTGTGGAATCTCCATCATTATACATTTTTAAGAGCAAATTAGACAAATACCCATCAGGGATGGTCTAGATAACACTTAGTCCTGCCTTCAGTGCAGGGGACTGGACTAGATGACCTCTCAAGGTCCCTTCCAGTCCTATGATTCTATGTTTAAAAAATATGAAACTTCTGGAAACATTTCATGCTGTGTAATCAATCAATACTGCTCAGCTTAAAAATTTCCTATAGGGGACTATGGTGTCATTAAGTCCTGTAGAGTGTTCGGAATTAAAGAGATCTTTTTACTATTAATAAAAAATGTACTGTGACAAATTGATATAGATTTGTTAATAATTTGTATCTGATCTAGAGTAGAACTAATGTTGGGAGAATAATATAAATTATGAATCTGACTCTAAACTCTGATGCAAGGCAGAGAACGAGCTGGTGTCAAGTCAGCATCTCCAACCAGGAAAACTTAACATTTGAAAGCATGATCATTATACTGTAACAGACAAACCTTGGAGTAGGGGATCCTTATTTGTAAAGAAGAGGTGATGCTGGGCTGTAACTCTCATGAGAACAGTTTTTCTTGCAAGATTTCCAGCACTTCCTGCTACTCTCTGGCCTAGTAATACTTTTCTGAGAACAGTTTCTCATGATATTTTGGCCTTCTCCTTGTGCCACAGTGAATATAGAAATGCAAATGAAAAATAAAAGAAGTCAACTACATGTTCTTGAATCTCAAGATTTGGGCAGTTTATTTTAGCTACTGGTTCTCTCATCTTACTGAGTAATACTGCAGCCACTGCTCAGAGAAAAAGGCAAGAACTTAGGAACACTGGTTTTACATCTACAAAGAGTTTTTGTTTAGGTTGGGGAGGAGGGATGGTTGTTTTTTGGTGGACAGAAAAATCAGTTCCTTTGAATGAAAACAGTATATATGCCCCACCCTCAATCTTCCATAATGGTTGTACCTGTGTTATGGAATGAACATTTGCTCTGAAGAACGACCATGCTAATTCCTTGCATCAGTTTGAGTCAAAGGTGCAAATTGTCCAGGCCATATGGACCACCAGACATAGCTCCCAATTAGTTACAGTCGATGTTATGAAACTGGCAAGAATCTGAGCCATGTCAGAATGGAAATCATTCTTTTACAGTCAGGGCCAGAACAGTTTTCTCCCCCGTGGGGAGGAAAATCAAACAAAATTTTGAGTCATCCATTTTTTACATGGTTAAATGTTGGTCTCTTGTCAGCTATTTTAGTCTCAGCCTTTCCCAGATTCTCTTCAGCAGGTGTTTTCAAGTGTGCGCTGCAGAGAAAAATCAATTCAGTGCAGGTAAATCTGTGGAGAGAAAATTAAACAGGGAAAATTACAGAGCAAATGGTGTTAAAAGACACATGGGAGATTAAAAAATATAGTCATGTTACTTTGTACAAGACTGTATCTATACCACAGTAGAGTTAGTCAATCAAATAACAGGCATATTAAGAATGCTTAAAGAACATTGACTTTCAGTCTGATGTGTAATCTGAGACTTTAGTGTGAATCTGTTCCATGTATGTCATGACAGAAATTGCGGCTTGAAAGTCAGTGGGGTTGGTGCTCCTAAATCACTTAGGCTCTTTTGAAAAATCCCAATTGTCAACTACTAATAGCGAAGGAAGAGTTTGCATCCAATCATTAAGTCACTGAGAATTAGAAAATGTTAGGATTAGAGATGTGCGAATAACTGATTTTTCAGTTGAAACTGAAAAATGAAAAAAAAAATTGTTTCAGTTCAACTCCAAAAATGAGAACTTTTTGAATTTTTCAGCAAACTGAAAAATTTGAAAAAAAAATCATTTTGGGTGGAACAAAATATTTGATTCAATCAGAAAGAAATGTATTCTTGGTTTTGGGGGGATTTTTTTGCCTTTTTTAAAAAAAATACAATTGAAGTAAAATTTGAAATAAAAAGTCATTTCCCATTGAAAAATCTGAATGTTTCATTTTTTTTCCAGAATTTACTGTTTTGTGAGTTTTACTGAATCAGTTCAGCAAATTGGACACAAATTCATGAAATATTTCAGTTGACCCAAAGCTACATTTTTCAAACAAAGAAGTTTTGTCTGAAAACTTTCCCCTAGCCCTAGTTAGCACGCATTGAAGTTAAAGTGCCCCTCTCACCACTTCTAATGGTCAGAATGACAATGAATAGCTCAGTGTTGATACATTCACTCAGCTCCTGGACCAACAGCAAGTGTGAAGAAGTCCCAAAAGAGTTTGGGTTTGATTCTGATCACTTGCAACTTCGTGAATGTCTTCTTTGGGTCTCAGCAGACCTTCCATGTGGCTAAACGGGGGGCACTCTTCCTACTTAGATGGATTTATTTTGTGTGATAAATGTGAATCAAGTATTGTGTATTTTATTAAAGGTTCAGATTATTCCTTCTCAGTGATGTAAGGTTATTTGACAGCCACTAATATTGTGTGGAATTGATGGACATAGTAGCACTCACAGTATTTTTGTTTTGGTTTTGCTGTTTGTTTTGGGGGGTATTTTATGAACATTTGAAATAAAATGCAAAATGCATAATTTTGGAAGTCTAGAAAACGTTATTTGCTTTTTTTTGCACACTTCTGCGCATTATTTAATTGTCAAACAATTGCATGTTGGGGGGGAGGGGAGAAGTAATAAATGCCCATCTTTAAATTAAATGGACAAAACTCCCATTTGCACTAAGTAAGTTGCTTCCCCTTTACTGCCCCTTTACACTGCCGAGGTGGAATAAAGGGGCCTTAGCATAAATAAGAAATTGGTCCATCATCTCTGGCTCTAAGTCATATTTGCTTACATTACTTGCTGATTTCAGCCAAGAAAGTACACCTCTTCTCATCCCATTTCTCCAATGCACTTCTTTGTCCTTTCTCCCCTTTCCTTGCCTTGACCACCATCAAATACATAGAAAAGAAAATGGTGCAATGTTTTATTGACTTTTTTTTCTAGAGAGAAAAATCACTGGAGAGGTGATCTCTTAATCCTAAAGTAAGGCTTTCACCTTAGACATGGCGTGTGAGCGTCTGATGGGGTCAGGGTAACAGAATAGCCATGGGTGTAGGGAAGAGAGCATAGAGTGGCAGCCAATCATCTGTGTTACCCCTTACTCGGGACTTAGCAACTGGATACTCGTACAACTTCAGTAAGGCTGGGCAAACCTCAGAATGTGAGTACTGCATTTCTTACCAAAGATAGCCTATAATGAACTATATTTCCTGTGGTAACCAGTATGTAACGCAGTTAGGAACTCCTTGGAGGAAAACTCTGCCCTTCTTGCTCCATTTCTCAAGTCACTTATTCTGACAACAGAAAGTGGAGAGTTTCCGATCTCTATTACACAGAAACCTCTCACTATGTGAATCATACAAGAGGAAAAGATTGCATGGATCTCTCCTGGTGGCAGAGTGGCAGCAGTACATTTAGCTGACATGAAAGTCACCAGGCTTTAGGGATATACAGTGGTTATAGCAGACAAATTTGGGTTCCCACTCCACCTCCCTGCCACCATGTTATTTTCACGCTATTCCAGGATGCTCTTTCTGTCTCTTAGTTATATGCTCCTGGAATTGATATTAGGAGTTCTTGGTGTTTACTGACTTCTAGAAATACCTACACGGAAAGCGCTCATGTACTTCACCATGTCGACAGGTACACAGGCTACAACAGGAATGTCTCCATTGCTGCGTGTGAGTGATCAAGAGAAAATTGGAAAGGAATATCAAATAATTTCCAGCTCCTTGATCCAATCTAAAACAGGGTGAAATCACCAATAACTTTTTCCTTAAAATACCCTCTATAAAAATATTAAATATGAAACAATGTAGCAGGAAACAGCTATATTGGTGGCCTGGTAAAATAAATCAAAACAGAGAGATCAGCACTGCAGGCAGAGACATAGCAACATCAGGAGGTGGACATGGCTCTTTAGAGAAGTTCGGCCTCATTTATTCTGACTTCAAAAAAAAAACACTTAAAAAAGTTAATCAGAAAAATCACATGCAATTGACCTAAAAAGCTGTGGAAATCTCCTGTTTTTCCTCTTCTGTGGCTGCCAGGTCTTGTGTCTTTGACTCTGACCTTCCTGTCCTGATGCATGTCAAGAAATGTGTAACATATTGTAATTATCATTAAGACGGCAGCTTCTATGGCTTACACAATTGCTCAATTCATATCAACAGAGATTGAGAAATATTTTCAGATTTTTTTTAAATACGTTTTAGTAATTTCCTCATTTAATACTCTAATTAAGAGATTTTTTTCCCCCGTAATC
Organism: Chelonoidis abingdonii; assembly: GCF_003597395.2. Lineage (NCBI taxonomy): Eukaryota > Metazoa > Chordata > Testudines > Testudinidae > Chelonoidis > Chelonoidis abingdonii. The sequence goes on along the minus strand of NC_133770.1, from coordinate 52,195,382 downwards.
ATCTAAGGGAGGACAAATATCACTCCACGTTTCCTCTAATGTCTCAGAATATCAGGCAGGACTCCTCATCTTTAACTGCTACATGGCAAACTGCATGGATTTAGTGCACCAGATATACAATATTGTCCAAGAGAGAGGTCGAGACTGTTTCTCAGACTTAAAGATGAGGAAGTTAGAATGAAGGAGTTGGAGCTGGGCTTGTTAATTTTGACATTGATATTTTTAAAGATAAAATGGATGATCTGGAAAATGAATCTGGAATTAAAAGCACGATGGTGACAGGAAAGCCAAAAGGCAACAAGAGCAGAGACATTGCAAAAGTCTTTGAAAGCTAATTCATGCTGAAACGAGGGGAAAGTTTTGATGCAATCATTGTTTGTTCAGCCAAAAGAGCTGTATATTGAAAATCTCTTAGGGACAATACACAAAGGAAGTGCTGCAATATGCTGTGAAAATCAGTTTGTGCATATAACCAAATCTTGAAAGCAAACAGGTAATGAGCTGGGACTGTGCATGAAGCCATATACTAAATATTAACTGCTATGAATATTGTATTATGAAAACTTAGTGGGAAACATGGGTGCTGAGGCTATTTGGCTCCGTCAGCCTCTTTCTTTTCCAGTCCCAACCAACCACTCCCCCAGCTTCCCCAAATTTAAAGAAACTCTTTAATAAGTCCCAGCATGTCTACTGCCTGCAGGGTCTGGACAGCAAATCCACTGAGTGTAAAGCCAATCAGGCACTTCTAAGGCTTCCCTAGTTAGACTTGTCCCATTGTGGGTTGTGCATCTAATAGGGAAATCACAAAAGTGCACAGAACATCAATGGATTGGCCATCTCGGCCCAGGACAGAAGACACTTGTTGAGTGTTATAGAGTCTCCTAAAAAGCAAAGTAGTTAAAGGGTGTGATTTACTGAAGTTTGGGAAAAGGGAGGTGGGGTAAACCATTCATCCTACCCCCTCACGCACCTCTCTATCAATCAAAGTGGAGTATCTACATTCAAAGTATTAAGTTTGATAGTTACCCATATTATTATGAAAATGCAAAGAGACAGAGGTTGGCCAGGACCAAATAACTGAGCAATGAGAATCAACTTGGCAATGGAAATGTGTATATATAGAGGGTTTTCAAGTCTGGAGATCGACAAATGCTACTAAAAACTAGTAGTGCTAATATTGATATATTAATTTAAATTAAAAAAAAATCTATATTACTCACTTTGACTGTATTCACAGCTCTTTTTGTGCTCACTTTCCACAACTATTCTAGCAACTAAATTAATTGGCAGAGATCTTCATGGAATGGTGAATTTGGGACTGGATCCAATTTCTAGTGAAGTCAATGGAATGCTTCTCACTGTCCTCAGTAGGAGGTGGATTGGGCTTTTTAAACAAATTCATCGCTGGCAACTTTAATAATTTAATTGTGTCTTGCAATATATTATGTTTTTCTTAAAGCCCCAGCTTCTGGGTATGGGGTGCATAAGAATATCCACACTGGGTCAGACCAATGGTCCATCTAGCCCACTATCCTGTCTTCTGGCAGTGGCTTCAGAGGCAGTGAACAGAAAAGGGCAATTTTTGAGTGATCCAGTCATCCAGTCCCAGCTTCTGGCATCCAGAGGTTTAGGGACACCCAGAGCAACTTAGTATATGAGTCATGTAGTCGTGTTATTTTATGATACTATTAGCTTTCACTTTTTAAAAAAGACTAAGTTTCTGACTCCCATGGCTGCAAAGAAAATCTTGTTGGCTCACCGTGGGGGCTGAGGCTGTTAACAAAGGGCATCATGAAGGAGATGTGCAATATCCTAGGGGGTCATCTCTTCCAGACTTCTAATTTTGGGACTATCTAAGAATCGGGTTAGGCTACAAGGTGCTAACCATTGCCTCAGTCTTCTTTCTTAGGCATCACAAGCCAATATCCAGATTGTTCGACCATCTAACTGCTGCATCATCAAGGTGTTGCAGTCCAGTCTTCTCATTTATGCATTCCTTCACCTCATGTTTGACTGTTTGCATGGCTACTCTGCAGTCACACTGTGAAGATTGGGCTAAGCCAAATTTCTGCATTGTGGCAGCCACTCAGGCCATTCCCATCAGCAGCTTGTTAAGCCCAGTCCAGGTTGCAAACAGGTGGGTGGAAGTTAGAGCTGAGACTCATCAGCATGTTGGTCTCTCTCACTCAGAGTTCTTGCCACTCTGCAAGGACATAGCTGTTCAGCCTGATATGCCATTGTTCATCCAGGAGAGGCACTGGACATGAATACATGAATGGCTACTGTGAAAGGAGGTCACAAAATCAGTCACAGCATATCAGCAGCAACTGCAGGTGTAGGTGTTTTCTTCTGGAGATGGGTAGATCATCTTGTGGGAAGCGTGCGTTGCTTGTTTGCAACTATTGGAATCATTGTCATCCTTGTGTACAGCAGGTTGTTTTCACTCATCATAGTCCTCCATGCAGTATTAAGTGTGATGTCTACTGCCTTCTTGTGGCATTCCCCATTAGTAGTATAAAGCAAAACAAAAGTAGACAAAATGCAGAACACAGGCTCACATTCTAAGGACCGCCATCAGTCACAGACCTGGTTAAAGATGGTAGGGTACTAAGGTCCTTTCATTCAGTCTAAATAGAAGGAGCAATTAAATGCCCTTTTGTGTTGTGATGGCTAAAACAATAGAAGCCACCACCCACGGCACCAGTTAGCATGGAAGGGCCCATCCATGAGCTAAGCCATGTTTGCTGAGGAGTTTTCATGGGGAACTGAGTTCAAACACAGGAGCTTGGGCATTGATTGATTGCAGCTGTGTGTCTGCATATGTGAAGGGCAGAAAATCCAGCAGAAAGCCAAGAGAAAACCAGAGAAACTGTGGTGAGCATGGACCTGGGAGGAAGTCAAAAGAAAGAACTTCTTATGGGCACAGCTCTTGCTGAAAAGGCAGTCTTAGACTTCTGAATAAGGAATCTGCCTGATGTTTAATTTCTACTATGTTCAGGGAAACAGGACTTTGTGCACATATTTTGTAGATAAATAGGATCAAAGAAATACTGGACACCTATGGTCAATTTCCATTCCTAACATAAACAACCCATCAAGGCCCCAGATCACCTGGACCAAAAGAGACAACAATGTATTGCCTTTAGATAATTCATCCTAGGTTTTACAATGAGGCCATCTGAATGCTGGGTCAGAACTCTGGGAGTTCAGTCACTTTAGTTTGAAAATTCAGGACAGTCTACACTCAAAAACTAAGTCAACTCCAGCCATGTCATTCAGGGGCGTGAAAAATCCACACCCCTGAGTAACGTAGTTAAGCCAACCTGACTCCCAGCGTAGACAGTACTAGGTTGATGGAAGAATTCTACCTGTTCACCTACCTTCTGCCTCTTGGAAGGTGGATTAAATACAGTGACAGAAGAACTATTCCCATTGCTGTAGTGAGTGTCTACACTGAAGTGCTGCAACTGTGCTGCTGAAGTGTTCCCAGTGTAAACTAGCCCTCAGTCACTGACTGCATGATGATTGTGGGTTTGATCCAACTCCCAGTGAAACCAGTGAGAATCTTTCTATTGACTTCAACAAGAGTTGGATTGGGCCTCAATACAACCCAGAGTGCTGTATCTCGCTATCAACACTCTGTGCTTTGGTTCCAGAAAGTCCTACTGTCCGGAGATCTGACAGGGATTTCCTGTCCCTAGTTATATCTCAAGGGCATGCAGAGGTTGTGTGGCTCAGGGACGTCTCGCTATGTGAGCATGTGATCTTTTACAGGTTATCAGATACTGTGTGGCTGTAGTTGAGAAGAGACTTGGTGCAGTCATCAGCGCATGCAATATGTTCACTGCATTGACCACGGTAACACTGGTGAGCATGAAACTGAAGGGGAATGGACATAGACTCCTTCCATTTAGATCTCTCTATCTTTCTTCATTCTCAATCCCTGCACTGAATTTGTTCTTAAGAGTTTCCTTCCTGGAGTTCTTAAGACCCTTGCCTAGCTTTCTATCACCCTATTATTATTTTGCAATACTTTGTAGGAGAAGGCAGACATTTCTGTTGGAGGGCTGTTTGAGTCAAGTCCACTTGTGCCTGTCTCATACAATGGAAATAATGTAACTGAAGTAAGCATTTTCTGTATTAATTTAAAAAGTCAGTTGGAAACAACAATTAAAAAAGAGTGACATTTCCTGAGTCCATATTTGTTGATCACTCACTTGCACAGTCACTGTTACCTGACGTACAGGCAAATACACAACTGATTTCTGCGTCGGAGGCATGGGGCATACAACAATCAGGCGACATGCATTATGTGTGGGTAATGTAAGGCTAGTGAATTGTCCGGTAAGCATTCCCTTTGCTTACCCCCTGCCATGCAAAACACTGAAAAGAAAAAGAAACACGAGGAGGGGGTGGATCTGTTCTGAGAGGTTTCACCTGGATACTGTTGCCATAGGAACCACTGCCTTAGTATCTCTGTTCAGCATATTAGTTCTCTTTGGCCTTGTTGACAGAGAGTGAAGCTGAACGTGTGCTGCAATGGTTTAACTGCACATGTAGACAGAACCAAGCCATGCTTGGCGTCTTTTTCAGAAAACCTGGCTGAGCCTCTTTGAGAACAAGTCTGCCTGGAGGTAAAGCTAAATAGGGTTCAGCCCCGTCTACACTGAAAGTGTTGTCATCACCACGTAGTGGCACCCATTGCTCATGGCAGACACAGAATGTGCTTGTGGAAGCAGGTACAGGAGAATGAACGCATGTGACAGAACAAAGAAGAAAACAGGAGAATGAAGAAATGGCCGAAACCTGGGCGCTGGAACAACTTAATAGTGGGGGTGCTGAGAGCCATTGAACCAAACTGTAAACCCTGTATATGATGGAAACCAATTCCAGGCAGGGGGTGCAGCAGCATCCCCAACACCTCCAGTTCCAGCACCTATGGCTGAAGCAACTGGAAATACTAAGCCTGCTTTCTCATACATTCTATCTGAAAGATAGTGGTGCTTTTCAAAAGGGTCATTGTTGTTTCTTCCTCCTCCCCTCAAGAGAGCTCTGAACCTGGTGAAACTGGTATCACTGGGAATAGGGATGGCAGGAAGTCTGCTCCCTTGATTACTGTGGAGCTGTGCTTCCTGCCCCCCAGCATACGTGGGGGGGTTTCAGGGAGATAGCAAGCTGAGGAAGAGAGGGAATGAGGATTATACAGATCAGTCAAGGAAACAAACTGAAGATGCTTATTGAGGTAGATGGCAGAGGTGAAGGAAGAGAGGCAAAATGGTAAGGGAGAAATCAGTGCAGGAATGGGGGGACTGGTTACTGGGGGAAAAGAGCCAGGTCTGGAGATCAGTGGAGTTTGGAGTCTGAGTGGTGGGGAAGGGAAGAAAAAGTCAAAGCTGGAGGAGAAGATGGCTTTAATAAGAGAGACCAGGAAGTAAACAAAGCAAAACAGTATCAGTGGGGGTGTAGCTGATTCAGTGTCTGTGGTGCAGATAGAGATCCTTGGACAAAGGCCTCACAGAGACTGAGTAGCAGTGGTATTTTTTACATAATTTTCATTGATTCCACAAAAGTTACTGGTTTCTATATTTGAAACATTATCTCTATGGAAGAAGTGACAGCGTTGCCTTGTTATTCAATATTACATGTATAATTGTGGGTGGATATGGTCAGGTTGCAGTTTTGGGGGCAGTAATTCATGGACTATATCTGGGCAGAATTTGACCCATGGTTTCTGGGAAAGGCTGAATGGCAACTAGGACTTGACCATTGACAGTAGGTTCATGACTTCTTCATATAAGTTTAGCAAGACAAGCAAGTACAAAATGGATGAAGAATGGTCCCCCTCTCCCCCCATTAGAAGAGAATGTTACTGAAGACCTCAGGAAAATGAGAGAAGAATGTGTGGCTGGTTAAAGATTAAATAGAACTACTCTAAGGCCCCAATTCATCAAGGCAGCTCAGTAGGTGCCTAACTTTAAGCCTAAACTAATACAGAAAATCTGGGGACAATTTAAAACAATCCAGAAAGTGACTGTAAGAGAGGCATGGTGACTCTGAAGAAGGTTTAACATAGCAAGGGAAAAGCTATGACTTAACACTAGCCCAAATCAGCAGAAGAAAAGCAAGGAAAAACTTTAAAATGACTCAAAGTAGGCAAAAAACAGGCAGAGAAGGAATGTAAAATGGCAGCTGAAGAGAAAGGTGGTGATGGTGGGATAAATTACAAACTATTATTATGATAAATTACAAACTGATTATGTTAAATTCTTTATACAGCAGTTACATTTTGCCTATTTGTACCTTGCAGCTACATCAAGGATTGGAACATATTTACAAAATGATATACTTTATCTTCACAAATTAATGGTATTACCTTAAACAACCTTCTGTAAATGCACCATTTCACAAAATTACACAATTTATGTAGGAAACCAGGATTTGACATGTCAAGTGATATGTATATATGTTTGATATAATTTCATTTTTAAAAGATATGCATTTTTAAAAAAAAAAAACAAGGAAACCGAAACAAAAAACAAAAGTAGCAAAAAGTACATAAAATATAATGCTCTATTTGTGCACTACTGAAATTGTGACAACTACTTGGATCTAAGCTGCTGATCCTGCAACTGTTTTTGCATCGGTCAGGGGTCTGTCTGCATGGAGCTCATTGCAAGCATGGAGCCGGAATGATTATGTTGATCCATGGATAGATATTTGTACTTTGTTCCTTTTAAAATAACCTGCGATTTGCATTCTCTATTTATGAGCTATTCAAAACCGTAAATTAGTAAAAAGTTTGGTTACACTAGGGTAGTTTCACCAACCCAAGCTAAAACATTTATGATTAAATAGTAAGGGCAACATTTTCAAAACAGCCCTCCAGGTAAAATTTTCAAAAATGTTTAAGTGACTTAAGAGCTTTTTTCAAAAGTGAAATAGGCACTCAGGACCCTGAGTCTCACTGAATGTTAGTGGGACTTAGACTTGCAAGTGCCTAAGTCACATTTGAAAAAAAAAGTGACAAAGGCTCCTAAATCATGTAGGCACTTCTGATGCCATGCCAAAGATTCTCACCCCTTCTTTTTATTTAAAATGAGGCCGTTAAATTTTGCAAGCTGCCAAAAGCAAGGACCAGCCACCATATAGGAAGATAGGAATTGCCAGACTGGATTAGACCTGAGTCCATCTAGTCCAGTAGCCTGTTTCCAACAGTGCCCAGCATTAGATGTAAGAACCCCACAAAAACAGAGGTGAGATAATTTGCCTCCCACATGGGCCTCATTCTGATGTCTAATAGTTAGAGCTTAGTTTAAACTCTGAGGCCAAAAGTTCAAGATAATTTCCACAACATATTTGTTATAAATTATAACAACTCTGGATAGTCTTGGTATCCATATAAATGTCTAGTCTCTCTTTGAAACTTGTTAAGTTTTTGGCTTCTACAGTCTCCACAGAATTCATTATTTTATATACTTTTATCATGGCCCCTTATCATAGGGGCATGGCTTCCGCTACAGTGCCCCCTTTTGGTCAAGCATGGCACAGCTGCCATTCTCTGCCTCAGTTTCCCTCCCCAGCATTGGTCTTCTCAGCTCTTCATGCATCCTGGTTTGTGCTAGAGCTATGGATTAGCCCTTTGCCCAAGTCACAACAAACATAGCCTCTTCCAGGGTAGATTCATAGATTTCCAGGCCAGAAGGGACCCTTGTGATCATCTAGTCTGAAAAAAGTCTGTGGTGGAACAGGGAATTAAACCTAGGTATCCTGATTTCCAGGCTAGCAGCCTAACCACTGGATCATTCTTCCATTCCCAAACTTTTCACTCTTCTCTTCATGTGAGTTTTTCCAAGCACCTGATCATTCTTGTCACTCATCTCTGAAACCAGGACTGGCTCCAGGTTTTCTGCCACCCTAAGGGGCAAAAAAAAAAAAAAAAAAAAAGCAGCCGTGGCAGCATGATTGTACCGCTCCACTCTTTGGTGGCAATTCAGAGCGCATCCTTCACTCCGAGAGGGACTGAAGGACCTGCCGCCAAATTGCCGCTGAAGACCCAGAAGTGCCACCCCAAGCACCTGCTTCTTTAGCTTGTGCTTGGAGCCGGCCCTGTCTGAAACCCCTCCAGTTCTGCCATCACATTCTGGAGATGGGGGACCAGTATTGTACACAGTATTCCAACCAGGGCTGCACCACTGGTTTTTATAAATGCATCTTCTGTAATAGTCACCATCCCATTCCTTATGCAACCTCACTAATTATTTGCTTTTCTGACTACGTCTGCAGGTGAAGCAGAGATCTCCATTAAGCTGTCTACAGTGATACCCAGCTCCCTCTCTTGGGTTGATATGGTTAATTTAGTACCCTATAAAATGTATGGAGGATCTGTCATAAACAGATAGCTAAGGGTTAATGTTTCTTTTACCTGTAAAGGGTTAACAAAGGGAACCACACACCTGACCAGAGGACCAATCAGGAAACCAGATTTTTCAAAGCTCAGGGAGGAAATTTTGGGTGTGGTGTTCTTTTGTCTGACTCTCTGTTCGTTGCTCTCGCTCTGAGTGAACTTGCTCTCTCAAGCTTCTGTAATCTTCTGTTCCAGTTGTAAGTACAAAAGGTAGAAAGACAGTAAGCGTCTATGATTGTTTTTATTGATATTTACACATGTGTGTAGTTTGCTGGAAGTCTTAAATTGTATTCTTTTTTAATAAGGCTGTTTATTCATTTTCTTTAAGCAATTGACTCTGTATTGCAACCTTGATACAGAAGAACATTTTTATGTCTTTTCTTCTTTTTTATATAAAGCTTTCGTTTTAAAAACCTTAGTTTTTCTCTGGTTAAGGCGAAGGAACGAAGGGAGGGGGAAAACTCTTTGTGTTAGATTGACTAGGTTTGAATCTGCATAGCCTCTGGGTGAGGGGAGGGACACTTGATCTCTCTGTGTTGCATTTCAAGGACTTGAAACGGTATTCTCCTAGGGCCAGCCAGGGAGGGGAAAGCCGGGGAGGAAATAAAGAGAGACAAGGGGAGGGTTATTTCCCGTTGTTGTAGACTCAGGGCATCTGTCGTCTTGGGGTCCCCAGGAAGGTTTGGGGAGACCAGAGGGTGCCAAAAAGACTGGAAATCGGACTGGTGGCAGCGCTATCAGATCTAAGCTGGTAATAAGCTAGAGGAATTTATGCTAGGCACCCACATTTTGGACGCTAAGGTGTCAGAGTTGGGATTTAAATTCTTAAGAATGTGGCTAGCGGTTGGGATAAAGAAAAATCCAGAAGCCAATAGGAATATTATTTTGCTTCTTCTCTTGCTAGGGCTTTAGCAGAGAGAAAGGGTTTGGTTTTAAAAAGGCCAGAGAGAAATTTTTATTTCTGTTGCTCTCTCATGCCTCAGTTTGGCTTGCATTTAAGCAAGGAACCATAGAGTTTTGCTCCAGGGGCTTGCAATTTTAATGCAAGGGAGCCATTAAGGTGAACAAAAGGGCGTCTGTTGTTAAACAAGAGAGAATCCAGGCTGGGAGTAAGAACCCAGCAGAACACACATGCAAATAAATGTTAATAGACTAGTTAATTTGCATATGAAAGGTAGCTAGGAAATAAACAAAATGAAAACTTGCTAGGCAGACTCCAGGAGACACAACAGAGAGCCAGCAGGTTCAGACATAAACCCAAGGGCCCTCCAACGACAGGAAAAAGCATGGACCATGAGTTCCAAGGAAAGCACGAAACAGAACGAGCCCCGGCAGCAAGCCAGAGACAAGAAGATGAACATGGAGACGGATAGAATAATAAGGAGAACACCAAAGGAAGAGCAGCCCACCAAAGAACAAACTACAAAGAAGAAGAGGCAGCCAACTAAAAAAGAAAAAAACAAAGAAGAAGAGGTGCCACGAAGAGAAACAAGAAAAGATAGAGCGCACGCCCACAAAAGAGAACAAGCAGACAAAGATGCAGCCTCTCCAACGAGGAGGGAGAAAACAAAAGCCAACAAGAGAATGGAAAACAGAGGAGGCCTACCAAACGCCCTGGCATTAAGAACAGCTAAGCAACAGAAACACCGCCAAGTCCTAACTAATCCTCGCCATACTCTCCACACACAAAGAAATTCCCACCTACAAGGCAGGAGGATGACACTGAGGCCTTCTTAGAAAATTTTGAAAGAGGGTCTGCTGGTAAGCATCCTTGAAGACCAGTAGAGGAAGAGGAGGTCACAGCCTGCTTAGCAGAGGGCGGCTGAAATGCCAAGGACAAAATGAATGAGTTATAACTGGTTTCAAACCACAGGCCAGATTACAGAAGGGATACCCCAGACATGACCGTCAGCGTTTCAGACACCAAAAGTGAAACCAAGAGGTAGCATTCCCAGATCACGCCTACAACATGGAAGATATGAGTCCTGATACATAACCAAGTCAAAGTACACTGAATCGAACTGCAAGCCCCTCATACAAATGGAGCAGTCTGGATTGTGTTCCTGAGGACATAACAACGGTACAATACAAAATGGAAATACCAAATCTCACCTGAGCGGGGAGAATTGGACCAGAATGGATGGATAGATGCAAGAAAAGCAAGAAACCTCTGTCAGAGGGAATAAATAGCCCAGGGGACACACCGACAAATAAACCTACAACCAGGCAACCCAAACCCCATACAACCCAGGAAAAGCCACAGACACCCTATTCTTCCACCTCACCAGTCTCCAGTAACTCACCTCGACCCAGTGACCCGTCAGCTGGAAGATGCTTTAAGTGTAATGAACTGGGATCCCTCTAGTGTGTACTTCTTTGCATTTGAAATATTACAATATTTATAACACCACCTCACTCTCACTATCCCATTGTTCTACCAGGGGGAATAGGCGAGGGTGAAATACTGGCTCTACTGAAGTCAATTACAAAACTCTCATTTGACTACAGTGGGGACGACGTTTCACCCTGGTTGATTGGTTGATGTTATAATGTTCCCCTTCACGCTTTTTTTTAATTTAAGCAGCATGATGAGGGTCAGAGAACCTGACTCTCCATTTCCTTACATGGGTTTTAGGTTCATTCAGCTCCATTGAATTAAATGAACTTAAGTTGGCTTCATGCCACAGTACCAGAGTCAAGAATCAGGCCCAAAATGCAAGGTGTTAAATATCTGATACACAGTAACAGCTCCTGGGATTGTATAGCGTGAATACATTAAAGTATTCTGCAATTATTTTAACAGGTTGTACTAGCAAATAACACAATGTATTTTAAAATTTTTATAAATTTGCTTTGAGACAAATAAAATGAAATAAAAATAACAACAAACCAAAACCATTTTCCCCTGTGAAATAAAGAAAGAGAGACACCAAAACCTTTTCGTCTCATGGAATCTAAAGGAGGATAACATACTGATTCACAAATGACTTTGAGATCCTTTCATCAACTGAAATCTGGTCCTCAGTGCTTACATTTGAAACCCTGATTCATTTTTGCAGGGGTCAGTCCAACAAGAGACCTTTGGCAGGTTTGAAATACTGCAGCAACCTTTAATTTAGAGAAATTATCGGTAGGGAAAGCAGGTTGGTGATATGCATAACTCAAATTTGAAAAAAGAAACAAAGAAAATAGAAATCAAGATACATACTGTTGAGACTGGGCTCACCTATGAAGTTGATTTGCGCCTCACAAGCAGCTGTTCAAATAAATAACTGCCCTGAGGAAAAGTATATACAAATGCCCCTGTCATTTTCTTTCTCCATGCTTCTCACCTAAACCCCAGATGCAGGATTAACAAATAGGTGCCTTATGGCAGATCATTATAATAATTATTGGGAAAAAATTATTGAAGTGTGAAGATCAGCAAGTGAGGGCAATATTAAAAGTATTGACAAGTTGTTTGTGCCAAAGATGAGCTTTCAAATCAGCAGCATCTCTGATTACTGCATACGTTACTTATAGTATCTATTAATGCAGGAGCTAAAGAGAGTCTTTCTATTAAAGATCTGCAGATGCCACAGATGCAACTTCTTCTTTTTGAGATACATACATTTGCATGAAAATAGGAACTTGGTCCATCTTTTCTTACTTCTTAAAGTCATTAATCCTCTGTGATTCACAAATGGTGCTAGGAAAGTGGTTATGTCAAAGTCAGACAAATAGGAAGGGCAAAATTCAATACCCATGCAACTTTATCGACTTCAATGGGGTGATTAACTTTAATGGAGTTGCCTGGGCGTAACTGAGGATGGGACTTAGATGTCGGTATTGCATATACAGCAGAAATAAGGGAACACACATTCCTAGTACACTCTCACACATGCACACCTAAAAATATGTCATAAGGACAAAAATTGCTTATTCTGTAAAATTTTCATGGGAGCTTGTTCTCTTTGGAATTCTTTATAAATACCCATATTAATTTCATGTAAGAGTAATGCAGAAAGTTTTACCCTGTTCCTGAAAAGGCTTACACATGTGCTTAACTTTAACTTCAAGCATGTCAATATGCTTAAGTACATATGTAATGCTTTGTAGGGTCTGGGCCTAGGGCATAAATATAGCTTTAATTTTTGGCACTTAAAATGTTCTGTTATAATTCATGCTTATGTTTTTTTGAGCAGGCTCTTCAAATGGTAAATACCATCATGCCATCTTATAACACATCTCTTGAAAATGGCAACAGTCATGTTTAATAAACAACAAACATAGTTCAGATACCTACTAACGTGGTAAAGTGTACACAGCTCATTTGTCATAGGGGATTGGCCTACACAAATGTGTGTTTGAGAAATTGATGCTCACCTATTAGTAGAGATATAAAATAAGATGAATTATCCTGTTATATTTAGGCTGCTTCCTTTTATTATAGCACCAACTCATTATATTTTTGAGCAAGTTGATTATTTTCAGTGTTGTTTGGTTAGTGTTATAAAACGTTAGTGTTATAAAATATAGTGTTCTCATCTCTTAAGTTATTCTACCAGCATCCAGCTGTGAAGCTGTTAAACTTGTTCAGTCTGTTCCATCCACCTGTCTTAACTACTGCCAACCACTAAGTTAGCTAAGAAGACTTGTCTTGCCACAGCAAACAGTTTAGTTTACTATTCATTTTTGTTTCAAATGGGCAAGTTTATCATCTTTAATGCAGTGATGCAGTAATTTTAATGAAGTACTGGAAATATGTAGTACCACAGGCTGGATTTTTATGTGGTTACCAGGGAGAATACACACAGTATGTTTAGTAAGTTACTGTAGTGAATAAAAGGGCATGCCCAGTGGTTCATTTTGTATTATACTGTATTATACTCTGCTATTTTTGCTCTATTTGTGTACTGACTATGACTGTGCTTTTCACAGAATCTCAGAGGACTGTACTTATTGGGATATATACTCAGCTGATGTAAATCAGTGTAGCTCACTTGAGTTCAAGGGAGCTATGCTGATTTACAGTAGCTGAGATCTGAATAATTAACCATATTAAAATGCATTCTGTAGCTTTTAGTGTCAAAACCAAGTAAATGGGTTGTGCGCTTGGCAGCTCTATGGGAGCTAGGGGAAGGAATGATAAGGAAAATAGCCCTTGTGACTCCTCTTCTCTCCACTCAGGGCTTTGCCAGTGCAAGTGCATAGTAACAGATTCCTCTTCTCTGACCCACTGCAGTGAGATGAGATGGCTTCTCTCTGAACCAGACAGGGAGGGACTACTACATGGCCCCTTGTGGGTGGAGAAAAACTGTCCCCTCACCTGTGCTGGAAGCATGGGAATGGGCAGGAAGTATAAAAGGCGAGGCTTTCACTTTAGTTAGGTGGGAATCAGGTTCATGTTTCCAGTCTGCTGCAGAGCTCCCGAGGGCGGAGGCTCCGGAGGCGGAGGGGGGGGAAGGAAGGTGGGGGTGGTGGGACTGCTGTCAACTGTGTACTCTGAGGAGATGGAAGATCCTTGGACTACAGAGCCCTATGCCTGGACTGTGGTAGGAAGTAGCCCAGGGAAACCAGACATTAGTCCTGTTGTGCTGCTGGAGATTGAGTTAATATGTTTTGGTGGGATCCCCACTGACCCAGTGGAGGAACCATCTACCATGGTTAGGGTCCTGTGCTGAGACCTGGTGGAATAGGATGAGCCTGGGTCCCCCTACCTCCTGCTGCCAACCCCACCCCTGGGATTGCAGCCTTGGCTGAAAGGCCTGTTCTGTGGTTTTGACTTGCCCCAGCCAGAAGGATGTGAGGCCCCCAGATGGAGTTTGCTGGCTGCCTTAGCCAGGAGACATAGGCTAAAACCTTCCCCTTGCTCTGCCTCAGCTGTGTTTGCTGTCTCCTCTGGCATGCAGGCTGAAACTAGAGACTGCTTGCTGCTCTGCTCTGTCCAGAACGCTGGGCCTCTAGACTATAATTGCTGTCTGCTCCAGCCTCAGTGGAAGCTAAAAACTGCTTACTGAGCTGCCCCACCCAGAGGGTGAGCAACTGTAAACTGTTCACTGCTGTCTCCCCAGCAAAGAGGCTGCAGCTATAAACTGTGTGTTACTCTCCCTTCTAGAGGGCCAAAGTGAGAGACTGGTGTGGTGACTGATTGCTATGGTGGTCTGCCACAGTGACCTGAAATGGCCTTCCTCTGAACTGGACAGGGAGGAAACACTACACCCACCTCCTAAAATACCTGCCCTCCCATGCCCAGAACTGTGCTCTTCAGCATGAAGGGGAAATGGGCACTTGCATGGGTTTCACATATCCTCCTCCAGGTATATCCACTCAGCAGAACTGCAACTCCTTATATGCATTCAGGGCCTTCTTCATCCACAGATGCCCTTGTTGCCTAAGTGATCATCCCATTTAACTTGAAGATGCCATCAGATAATTCCTTTTGTCTTTTCTTTCCTTGCTAGTAGTTAGAGCTGGCTGAAAAATGGGAAAACAATTTTTTCACATATTTTTGTGAAAATTCAACCAGATGCTCCTGTTGTCCCATGTCTTGTGATTGTTTCTTTTACCTGTTTTAAGGCATGATGGTGCTGAGTATCTGGGCCAAAATTTTAAAACGTAGATGTCTAAAGTTAGGTACCTAAATCTGTGTTAGGAACCCAAATTACAGGCCTGATTTGCAGAGGTATTAAGCACTGACTTTAACAGTAGCTGTTGCTCTAGCTCAGATCATTTATTTAGACACCCATATTTGAGAATTTTGGGCTTCATCCTTTGTAAGATGGGATCTTTGACTGTAAGCATTTTAGTGGAGAAAACATTTACCCTGGCCCCTACCACTGCAAGGCATCAAATGCCTCCTGCAAAGTGCTAAGTGTCTTCAACGTATACTTGAGGGCACTCAGCACCTCAAACGATGAGGGCCTATGTTTTTAAAGGACTGTAAGTGATATCTGACAAGAGGATGGTTATGGTGAATCTGGTGATTTAATGTAGAACAAATTGTCATCAAACACTGTGATCAAATCATCCTACTCTCAGCAGTAGTTTTCAGCTGAACCTGCAAACGGTATTGAAAGCTCTGGCATTTTGTTTAATATGCACCGATGAAAGAGTCTAAAACTTTAAAAGGTTTCGAGACAATATAATATACAGTGGATATAGGAATTCTGAAATTCAGAATCAAGATGCTTTTACTTATTAGACACTCTAAAGGGAATTTTATTGTGTTATAGAATGAATATAGAAATATATATATCCAGAAAAATGTACTGAGAACTATGCAAGCACACCCTTGCTAAGCCCCACTGACGCCAATCCAGTGGGATCTTAATACAGGAGCCTGACACTGATTGGAGTCACTCTTAATTCTCGTGGATGTGAGAGATCAGAATCATGCTCTTTCTGTATATTCAGAGAGACAAGGGCCAGAAGGATTTTCTAACCTGGCATTTAATGAGATATAAAGATAACTAAAACAGTGGGAAAGTTCATTATTTTGAAACATAAGGATCATAGGAAAATGCACACACATACACTGTAATGTATTATCCAGCAATTATTAACACAATTCATGGTATAATATGTTTGAATAAATTAGTCTCCTCTGGAGAAGGGACACCAAGGGTCAGATTTTCAGCACCCAATAGCTCTCTTTGTTCGCAATGGAAGATACCGGATGCCGAGCAATTCTGAAAATCTGGTCATCTTATTTAGATGCCTAAATGGGTGTTAAGCATTTTTGAAAATATGGTCCCAAATATATTATTTTTATACCCAGAAGTGCATAACCTCAAATCAGTTACAGCCAATTGACTATTGGAAAAAATAATTTGTGAATAAAATTATTCAACAATCAATGGAAATAATTTATCCAATAAACTATTTGCAAATCTTATTTGACCAGATCTAATGACAATACTCTTCTTCTTTTTTGCACAAATGGCTCATATGTTTACTTAGCGCTTGTCAATTGCAATTTTTCCAGATATAAAAATCTGACTAAATCTTAGTAATCTGCTTGTACCTAAAATGTTGCCTTTCTGTATAATTTTATTAATATAATTGAGATTGACTAGACCATCATGAACAATTTTTAAAATGATTACTGAACCCTGTTAGATAAATAACTTTGGCATCATTTTGCAACATTCTGCCCTATTCCATCCACTTCACTATATATTCTGGCCACTAGTGCTTCTGCTTTGTTTCTCTTTGTGGTAATGCATATCTAGGCTTTGTGTAATCATGTGATGTACTGGTGTCACAGTAGCTGCTGAAAAATGCATTCTCTGTACCTAGGAAGAACCTGTATAAATATTCTCAATAAATAAATAACAGTTGTCATTTTCAAAATATGACAATCTCCAGTTGCCTGTGCTTAAATTGAACGACATGGCATTTATCCTAATAGATGTGAATGCATGTCTAGTACATATGAGTGAGTCACCTAATTCTTATTCACCTCAGCCTTGGTCTCAGTTGGGGGCAAGTGCCTCTAATAGGGTTTGGATGGATCAAATCACAAGCAGAAAAATCTTGGTCAATTATAGACACATAAGGCTAAAAGGAAGGTGTCTTTTTTTTCTTTTTTTTAACCTCACAAAACACAGATTGCCCCTCCTATTCCTAGGCTTACTGAAGAAGCAAGTCAATCTCCCATCTGTGGAATTTCTGGAAATATCTTTTCCCCCTGTAATTTAACATGACTCAATTCTCCAGCCTGATAATACAAGTAGTGAAAAAAGGCTCCTAATCCTTTTGGCATACCCTCTTGTCAGCACCTCTTTATTTCATTGCTTTACAGGCTCAACATGTTTTGATTTACAATAAGCACTAAGATATCTGCAGGTGCCCTCTCTAAAAGCAAGGTTAACTCACCTGAGATGAATTCTTTTATTGCAAACAAAAGCAGCACATGAGCAGGAAATACAATTAATACAGGTGCTTCCCTGAAACTTAGCAAATGTCTTGAAATGACATAAATCCTCATTAAATAAACAGGCCTCAGGGGCCTGATTTGTATTGTATCTGTAGAGGAAGGATTTAAGTTGAAAATAAATTAGGTGGTTGGGGGAGGGAAGCCTGATACTTGTAAGATAATTTGTAAGTATTCAAAGCCCCTGGTATTTATACAGTAGCAATGTTGCTACTGTGTTATCTTGCTATTGTATTTAATATGCAAGTACAAAACCAAAAGCTAACGACAGTCTAGATAGGATTTTTAAGCTAACTGATTTATTGATAATATGGAATATCCCATGTATTATGTAATCTTACCATTTAAAGTTCTTAATAGTCTGACACTTAAGCCCAAGGTTCAAGGCACTGCTAGAGAGAGGCTAAAGGTGGCATCCACAAAGGTAGTTGGCTCTTAAGTCCCATTTGATCCACACAACTCCAGCTCAGCTGCTACCTAACCCTGTAGCACCAAGCTCATTTGGAATCTGTTATTTTCCTCTGGGCATGTGCACTGCAGCCTTACTCTAGGCAGCCGGGTCCCTATGTCCTGCTTGAGCATGCGCAGTACTGCCTTATGACAGGCACAGAGAGGCTACCACTCCAGAGCAGTTCACAAACTGGAAAGATAGGTGTTCGGCTGCTTGAGTCACATGCAGAGGCCTCGGTCTGGTAGGCGGCCTCCGAGCACAGTATTGGATGGGGTCCCTCAGGCAAGTTCACACTGGGGATGAGGACCTCCCACCTACCTTTAGCTTAGAGGCTAGGGTCCTCATGCAGAAGGTGAGAGTCCACCACTTCCTCTGCCACCTCTCAGGTGAGTGTCCCAGTCACTGGACTATGGAATACGGTGATGTGCATTTCCCTCAAGCTCTCCTATTGATGGCATTCTTCTTTAGTTAAGCAATGGTATACTTAAATCCTGGACCACTGAAAGAGTTAGAATCACTCTATAACCTAATAATTAGGGTACTCACCAGATAGGAAGCAGATGCACATTCCCACATCTGGCGTGAGTGACCTATCCAGTAGGTTATAAGAGAGACTGTCTTTTGTCCCTCCCCGCTTGTTTTGTTTTGTGTTCAGCATGTAAATTAGGCAGCAGATTGCCTATCTTCCCCTAGTTTCTGGATCAGCAGCAGACCTAGGCTCCTCTGTGTAGTCCTGACTTAAGCCCCACCCTCTGAGATAGGCACACACCCTTCTGGTTGGCATCTCTCATTGGCTAGCTTAGTCAGTTCCCCACCTAGTGTGCTGGTTTTGCAGATTGCAGTCTAAGGACCCTGTTTCCCCCCATTCATTGTACAGGAAGTGTAGGAACCTAATTCAGTTTGGTGGAGTGCAGTGTTGTTCCTGTGTTTGGTGTGTGTGTGCATGGATTTTGTTTGTTTGTTTGTTTCCTACGTGCCTAAAAGTTAGGCACTGTGACGCTTGGCATCACAATGCCTAAGTCCCTTCATGGATCCAACTCTGAATGCCCCCAACTCCCACTGCACTTAATGGAAGTTGAGAGTGCCCACACTGCTACATGTAGTGCTCAGCACCTTGCAGGACTCTGATTTAGGAGACTGATCCTATCCTGGGGTAGTCAATAAGCAGACCATGGGCCAAGTCCAGACCACCAGACACTTTTGAACAGACCCCAAAATCTTTTTATTTAGATATTATTTTGGGGAGTTTGTTCTTGTTTTTTAAATTTTCTTTGGAGTCTGGACCTTGACTACATGTTGACCAAGAAATTTGGACCTTGACAAAAATAATTGACTACCCCTCATAGCCATTTGTCACTCTAGTAGTCCAGCTGAAGACAAAGAGAGTGAGGAACGGTTTTTCACATGAGTATGGGTTATGGGATCAGGTATCCTGAGACTGCCTCTCCATCTGCAAGCCACCACGACAGCTGCACTCATTAGGGATGCTCCAGCTGTCAGCCCCAGGGCAAAACATGCCAGTGCTAAGAGCAGAGCATTTGCAGTGGACAGCCCTCAACAGTAGAATTCCTCACTGCCAGAGACCAAGCTGACCCTGAGCCTGACCATTGTTAGAGCACGGTGTTAGACCTGTCACTTTGCTTAAACCTTCCTTCAATAGCTAGGGCTGATCACTGCTGCTCCAGCCCCACGGTGCTGACCCAACCCTGGTCACTGCTCTGGGTGGCTGGTGGTCAGCTGTTCCAGCAGCCCTGGGGTTGGCCACTGGGAGTTGTTCTGGTGGTCCCAGGGACCACTGTTCTGGCAGCTCTGGGGCTGACCACCAGCCAGTTGTTCCAGTGGGTCCAGGGTGGACTGCAGCTGCTATTCCAGCAGCCACTGTTTAGCTGTCCTGGGGGTGGCCACTGGTCAGCTGTTCCAGCAACCGCTGCTCTGCAGCCTGGGGCTGCCACTGGTCAGCTGTTCCATGGGCCCCAGGGCTGACCACCAGTCGCTGTTCAGGAGCCCAAGGTTTGCCACCAGTTATCTGTTCCAGTGGCCACTGCTCCGACAGCCCCAAGGCTGACAGCTGCTCCAGCCCTGTCCCAGAAGTCATGGAGGTCCCAGAAAGTCACAGAATCCATCACCTCCACGACAGAATCGTATCTTTACTCATGAGAGAAGATAACATACTGAGAGAACTCAGTAAACAATGACTGAATCAAGAAGTGGTGCAGAATAAGGTCCAATGTGGCTAAAAATGAGTAGGATTCTTAAATTTTTAGTTGATGTCTAGCTAAAATGGTGATGTCTACATATTTCTAATGCACCCAAATGAGGTTAGGTTAGAATAAAGATTGAGAAGGAGGCAGTGTGGTTCCGTGGATAGAGCACAGGATGGGGAATCTAGAGACTTTGGTTATCTTTCCAGCTCTGCTGTTCATCTACTGTGTGACTGTTTGCAAGTCACTTTGCCTCTCTTTTCCCTCCTGCTCTTTACCTAGGTTGTCTATTTAGATTATAAATTCTTCTGGGCAAGGTCTCTCACATATGATTGTACAGTGCCAAGCACAAAGGAACTCTAACTTGGGTGGTGTGCTCTAGGTGAAACTGCAATATTAATAATAATCTCCACCGTAAAGAATTTTCTGAGAAGTAGGCAGAGTTTTCTTAAGGATATTCCTCTCACTTTCTTTTGAAATTAATACTACAAAGTCTATGTATAAAAAGAAGTGAAAGTAAAGGTTCAGGTAATACCTGATGTCTCTTGCTGAAAGTGTTAGGTACTGATTGAAAAAGACATTCACACAGAATTATTATTCTTACAAAACTTGTTTCTTCCATAAGTCACATGTAACTGGGTAAAACATATATTCCAAAATTAATTTTAAAATATACTTAATGTGGGGAAAAACAGAGGAATTGTAACACTTAATAGGACCCTCAGACAAAAAACTTGAATTGTATTGAAAAGTATATTACACTGGTTTAGAAGATACTCAGCCATATGATCACTGGATTCTCTATCTCAGGGGTAGGCAACCTATGGCACTCACACTGCCCAGGTCCTGGCCACCAGTCCAGGGGGCTCTGCATTTTAATTTAATTTTAAATGAAGCTTCTTAAACATTTTTAAAATCTTATTTACTTTACATACAACAATTGTTTAGTTATATATATTATAGACATAAAAGAACACCTTCTGAAAATGTTAAAATGTATTTCTGGCACACAAAACCTTAAATCAAACTGAATAAATGAAGACTCACCACACCAGTTCTGAAAGGCTGCCGACTCCTGCTCTATCTCCTCCCTCTTCAGCCCAAAAGATATACTTTTCTCATGACTTCTATCAGGTCAGCTTTGTTTTTAACAACAAAGGCCCCAGTCCTGCAACTGGTTGCATTTGGGTGGACTCCTGCAGTCACATGAAGCTTATTGACTTCAGTTTGACTTGAATTAGATTCCATCCAGTTACAGGAGTCCACCTGTATAGAGCTAGCTGCAGCATCAGGACTAAAATTATGGTAACAATTTGTGGCATTTTTTCCTAGATACATTCTTCCCAATCTATGATGCTCAATGCTAATAGATCAAAGGGGTCAAAATTGCTGCTTTTTGACCTGATCCTGTAGTCATTGCAGACTCCACGTTTTCACTGTAGTCAATGAGAGCTATGCAAGAAATACAGGATCAGTCCTTTTGTCCCCAAAACAGGTTTACTCACACAGCTGTAGGGACATCTATCCACCCCAATCCACAGACTATCTGCTTGAGGAATGATAAGATGACAAGGTTGTATGCTCAATTAAAGCTGCTCTTCTCTTTTTAACAAGTGTTTTAGATTACTAAATTATGTGCTAGTTTCTTCATGCACTTTGACTAGATTAGATTGAAGATGCCAAACTTTAGTTACACACTGTAACCTGAGTTTTTGGAGTGGAAGGACAAATGCCACCTCCTCTTGCTTCTTTGTAGCTCATCAAATTGTGGAATTTTATAGAAACTGTATCTCTTTATTTTACCCCAGAGAAACATTTTTTGAAATGTTTGCTATGTAAGGCAGAGAATATTAAAGGCCTGATTTGCAGAAGTATCGAGAACCCCCCAATTCCAGTTGAAGTCAGTGGGAGATGCAGGACCAGATCCTACATTATGTCCTCACATTCCACCAAACCTGCATTAAAACCTTCCCCAACTGTTCCAGTTACACTCAGGACAATTATTGAATTCTCCAGTTTAGGGCTCCAGTTATGCAATTAGCTCCATATGAGTGGGTCCTTGCTCCCATATGAAGCCCCACAAGGTCCTCATAAGATCAGAGCCCAAAAATGGAGATCAGCATAAACTTTAGCTATAGTTACAATTATAGCTGGTTGAAATTGGTTTTGGATGAAAAATTCCCTTTTGAGGAAATGGACGTTTTCATGAAAAAATCTTCCCTTTTTATTTTAAATATTTCAGGTTTTTGTGGGTTGCTTGTTTGCTTGTTTTTGTTGTTGTTGTAGTTTTTAAAAAGAATTAGAAAAAAAATCACCAACCCTGACATTTGCAATTTTTCAGCTGGGACAAACTGACAGTTTTTTTGGTTTTTGAAATCTGAAAAGTACTTTCCATTGTCCTCTTGTTAAAACTTTTCTTATAAAATAAGAGCTATTTGGGAAACGTAGTTTATTACAATACATGATGGAAACCATTTTCAAAAGTAATTTAGGTATGTAAATCTCATTGACTTGCAACAGGACTATGGTGCCTAAGTCACTTAGACAAATTGGAAAAATTAATCCTGTGTAATTAAGGAGATGAAAACAATACCTTGATGTTTTGTGGTTTGAAAGTTTGTAGTTGAAATAAATAATAAACTGGTTTGTATGTCCAAAAATGCACATATGCTTGTGTGTGCTATTCCACTTGCACAGTGGGAGTTTGCACTAAGCATTTACACTACCCTGAATTGCATGCATTCAGGAAGCACAACATTCACACAAGTGGAAGTCAACTGATATTTTAACATGGAAATGGTCATTCTGATATTGAAGCAGAGTTTAAAGATTAAGGAATAATAGATAACTACAAAATCTGTAACTGGGAGGGGGAGGAGGTGGTGTTACTGAGGGTTTTCTGAACCTGAAAATATGATAATTAGTCTTTGTTTTTCAGGCAATTTCAGGACATAAATCGAAGGGGACATAGCTCCACCATCTGATAAATGATTGGTGCACACGAGTGCTTTCATCCCCAAATCCTTGTTTTTTATTGAGTCTAAAGCACACATTTAAAATAACAATAATCTAGAGCACCCCAGATATAGTTACTCAAAGTCTGAGATGTATACAGTGGTCAGCAGCAGGTTTCTGGTGGCTAGGCTTCCTCCTAGCTGCCAGGGAGCTGGATGTCAGACTCCTAGATCGTCAAAATCCTCTCCAAACATCTCCAAATGCGCACTCTACCTAATCTCTTATAACTGCTACTAGGCTAACAATTTTCTTAGCATCAGCAGAATAGCTCATAATTCTACTTATCAGCAAAGCAATTCCCAGCCAAAAAACAACAACAATAAACAAACCTCATGGTCATAGACACCCAGATCCAAGGTCAGCTGTCCACACTCCCTCCCATTCTCATGAATCTATCACTTTATTTTCTGTCTATCCTTATTAGCAACACTGCAGCTGTCTTGCCTGCTTAGGTAAAGGCCAAAGTATTCCTGATTACATGGTGTTCTAGCTTTCAGTTAATGGCAGCTGAGTACATAAAATGGCTGTGGTTATGTCAAGTCTAGTTCTCTCATAACAGTGGTCCGCCAAATGAGACACTGAAAGATTGATTAGAAAGTGAGGCGGAGAACCAAGTGAGGACAGAGTCATGGAAGCCAAAGAAGGACAAGATTTTGAGCAGAAGAGTCTGATTGATGGTGTGAAAAGCAGCTGAATGGTCAATGAGCATGGAGTGAAAGACCCATTTGGCTTAGCAGGGGTAATTAGAAATGTTGGTGAGAATAACTTCAATGCATTAGAGAAAATGGAAGTTGGATTGGAGAGGATCTGGTGTGGAGTGGGAGGGCAATAACATTTGGAGAGGGTTTTGTGTGGGGCTGGAGGAGAGGAGCATTTAGAGAGGGTCTAATGTAGAGTTGGAGGAGAAGAACATTTTAGGGCTCTAATTTGCCAGTCTACAACATAAGTATAATAAATGCTTACCTACTTCAGAGGCAAGTTGTAAAATTAAAATAATGAATGTCTGTGAAGCACTCACTTGAGTTACTAGAATGAAAGACACTGTCTAAATGTGAAGCAGACTATTATTTAGATAGAAAATAGATTTTGTTTTCAACTTGAGAAGTTCTGCTATTTTGGGGTGGGATTTTCAAAAGCACCCTGTATTGGCTTAACTCTGCTCCCACTGATGTCAAAGGGAGTTTTGCTAGACCCTTTTGCAAAATCTCTCCTCTTGTATTTCATAATTTTTTAAAAAGTTAAGTAGGAATTTATATTGGTATAAGGAAATACCCTATCTACAATAAAAATAGTGACGATTAGACACAAATGTTCTATGTGCTGGCAGACGCAACGAACACAAATGCTCATTCGGAAACAAAAGGGCACATGCATTACCAGGCACTGGTGCTATTGAGCTAATGGCAGAGCTAGCATCCTGATATCATTCTTGCTTGAAAAGTCCAATTGTTTGCAATTGTTGTTCCTATTATTTAGCATAGCACAAAAGTCATATTGTTCTCCATGTTATACTAACAGATGTTTCTTGTAGGGGAGGTAAATCAGAGGTTTTTTTTTTCTTTCTAAGAATCTGTCATCTTTCTGTTTCCCTCCCTTTTTCTTTTCCTCCATAGATCTATGTCAAAATAAATGCCAAAAAAAAAAACCCAACTGATTTTTGTCCCCTAATTTCTCAGTTTTAAGAATCATTTGAAACATACAGTGGCAGATTCCCTGCCCCATTCTGCTTCCTTTGTGACACTCATGTGACACATAGGGATTGGAAACCATATGCAAATCCCTTTCTGTGGATTTCCCCCATGTGGTGGACTCCCCACAGAAGGTGAGCCTGTGTAGCTGTTATGTTTCCCTTCCTGAAGTCTCCAGCACAAGGACTGGGGAGGGAGAGGAGCCAGAGAATAATGCCCTCCATCAGTCCCCAGCTGTCATAAGGTCCTTAGGCAGCCATAGTCAGCAGGCACAAATTAAAGCAGCACCCACCTGCTCTGACTTGCACCAAGCTGGAGTCAAAGGGGGCAGTGCCTCTGCCCCGCTGCACCCAGCAGAATCTAGACACAGAAAAAATCCACTCAATTAAAATTTGATTCCAAGTTTTATTTGAAAGTTGGAAGTGATGTGTTCCAAAAGTCAATGATATGCTGTTTGCTCTATTACTGTGTTCATGGTAGGTACTCTTCCTCTGCTGAGAAGGTATAGCTCATTTAGTGAACACTGTTACTTTCTCCCTTTGACCATTCATGTGCTTTCCCCCAGACTCCACGGTACAGAAAATCATAAAGAAAATAAAAGGGGGCATACATTTTCCTAAAGCAATGAAGGAGGAAGGTGAAGCCAGCTCAGGACACCTCTCATTCCCTGACAACCTGCAGGAGTTTCACCACACAGCTTCGTGTGGCTGGAGCTTTGCAAATTGGGAAGGGAGATGTCTGGGAAGAAATGTGGAGCAACTGCTTGTAGGGCATGCTTTCCTCACAAAACAATGCATCACAGGTAGAAATCAACACATTCATTAGTGGTGCTAGTGGTAACTGTCCTCCATGGTTATTGTCTTTTGGGATGGGGTGTAGTGCTCATCTGTGAAGGAGAGAACAAGAGTCAGCAGGACTTCTGAGGGATCTGTGCTGCAAGGAGGGAGGAGGTGAGCCAGGCAGCATTTGAACAGACTGATTCTTCTGATGGATAACCCCAGATCTGAGTTGGGAAGCTGAGATGCTCACAGATCCTCATGTTGCATGTGCTTACAGAGCCGAGTTTCCTGTCTCCACTCCAACTGGATAACATGTTAGGTTCCTCACAACTTGGGAAGCTGTGAAAATTTCAAATTGTTTGCAGTGTTGTTGTAGCCATGTGGGTTGTAGGATATTAGAGAGACAAGGCGGGAGCTGTAATATCTTTTATTGGACATAGGTCTATTGGGAGAATGTTCAAGCTTTGCTTTCCCAGACCTGAACAAGAGCTCCATGTAACTCGAAAACTTGTACCATTCACCAAGAGAAATTGGTCCAATAAAAGATATTTCCTTACCCACCTTGGCTTTCACAAGAGTTGAGATTTACCCTTCCCTTGGTAAAATCCATAGCTGGGGAGCATATAAGCTATCCCCTGGATTAAGTTTCCAGCCCCCTATGCCAAACATTTGTACTTAGATACCATGGTGATAGCTGCTATGTAAAAAACCTAAGGCAATACAGAAAATAAAAGGTAACATTAATTCACTGCCTGTAGACAGAAAAGAGGGAGAGGCTAGCTGGCACAATTTTTATAATTGTAAATAAACAGGCTTTTATCATCAATAAATCCACATAATCTAATAATGGAAATCTAATCAGAGCTTGTGAAAAACAGATTCCATCTCCATATGACAATGTGATGACCTATAAAATGATGACTGATGTTCCTACCAATGTTGGTAACTCAGAGGGAAAATTGGTTTGTTATGTGCATCACATTAAGATGTAAATAACAGTGGATACATAATGAACTGACAATAAAAC
Source organism: Chelonoidis abingdonii (assembly GCF_003597395.2). NCBI lineage: Eukaryota > Metazoa > Chordata > Testudines > Testudinidae > Chelonoidis > Chelonoidis abingdonii. Next base: position 52,168,900 of record NC_133770.1, on the reverse strand, counting down.
CTTCCTCTTCAGTTCTGATCGCCACCCCCCCAGCCAGGAATCTGCTGGTGATTTTATAGATATAGATATACATATATATAAACAAATACTAATACACTGTAAAAATGTTAACCCATCAAAAAAGCAACCATTCATTACTTTAGGTTATACTAGCAAAACCAAAGTCCACAGATTAATTACGTATCAGTGGGATTCTCCCAGGATGAATAATAATAGAGTCTGGCAAGGAAGGTTGGCACCATGGCTATGAGAAATCAGCCAGAACATTTGATGTGGCTGATAATAACTTACCTGCACAGAGATGCCCAGGCAAGGCCAATAGTACTAAAATAATGAGGGGGAAAAAACCCATAGTTTTTACACGACCATCCCAAAGTCAATCAAGGTTTGGATTAACCACTAAGGATGAATTTCAGTCCACCTTGCAGGTGGTATTGCAGGTCTTTTAGGTGTCAATATAATTTAGGATACAGAATATTTCAGAGTGAGAGTTAAATCCTCACCATTCTTCTTCTTCATACCTATGCTCGCTTGCTCTCTCTTTCTCTCTCTCTCTCACTCAAAAAAAAAATAGACCTTTAAGTTCAGAAAGAAATTCTTGCTATCCAGCAACATGTAATCAGCGGACATGAATATGGAATAAGTTCCGGCTGGCCTGTGCCACTGTTAATCCATACTGATAGGTTAGAAAACATCACATCAATTGATTCTAGAGTCTAAGACTCTGAATTTTACTTAAAATCTTCAAATTACGTGCCCAGTCCTGTATTTGTTGTACATCTCAAATTCCCTTTGACTTTGTGCAGGCTTGGAATACACAAGGAATGCAGGTATGTGCATATGTGTGGTGTGTGTGCGTGTTACAATCAACACTAAAAACAGGTTCTGAATCTCTCTGAGGTGTTTAGAAATAAATATTCGGGTCAAAGCCACTGTTTTTTTCTAAACCCACTATTCTTTTAAATCTCTCACTTTCTGCAAACCACTAAGATAAACATTTTTCTTAATTTACTTAGTTTTATATGCTATGTAGAACCTCAGTCCCTCAACTTGAGTTTTATATCAGCTGAAGATCTGGACTATACTATATTTGCAAAGGAGCCCTCAGGAGGTATAGCTGTGCAAGTGCTGTGGCAATCCCTGGACAATGGAATGGTCCCCTCAGCAGCAATTTCTGTAAGCATACATTATAACAGCCTTGAGGCTACTCTAATTTAGCCCCAGCAGCTTCAGGGATTGAGATAGCACAAAGGTGGCTGGAATTACCTTTGTTCTCACTCTGCTCCCTCAATTTCTGTCATGCAAGGAGGTCTATGTTGTAAGAAGGGTCTCTTTTCAAACCAGATAGCTATATCTATACATCTTATATATGGGATATATATACGCACGTCCATGAATAAAAATACCTTTAGTTCAAATCCATTATAAAAAAAAAAAAGTGCAGCTGAGCACACTTTGAAGATGCAAATCGATGCACACAGGAAGTGCTAAAATGCGTCTATTGCTGAACAGAGCCCTAATATGGTGTCAGAATGGTATGGCATGGACTGAATCAAAGGCATTCTTTTATGTAAAGCCCACTTACTGAAATTATGGTTCACAGATTATTGACCTTTTAGACTCTAATGGCATCTTCTGAGCCGTTATTTATAAAGGGAAATATGTGTGCCATCTTTCAACCTTCAAAAAGAGGTTTAAAAGTTTTAGAGCACAAACCATTCCTTTACCTTTAAGTTCAGTCTTCTCCCCACCCCACAAAAATCCATTAGTCCACTTTAGGAACTTGTAGGCCATAAAATGTCATTCTAAAAGGCAAACACATTTTTTGAGATATTGAAGTTCAAAATATGTAGCTGGAGTTGGCCCTGCTTTGAGCAGGGGGTTGGACTAGATGACCTCCTGAGGTCTCTTCCAACCTAATCTTCTGCAAAGATGGTGTTGTCAGGAGGGCTTTGGCTTCGGCTTCCTTGGCCATGGGATGTTGTTCCAGGGAGAATGGCTAAGCAGAGATGGGGTCCACCTATCGAGAAAGGGGAAGAGAATATTTGGATACAGACTGGCTAACCTAGTGAGGAGGGCTTTAAACTAGGTTTGAAGGGGGCAGGTGACCAAAGGCCACAGATGAGTCAAGAACATGGAGACCTGGGAGAAGGTTTGGAATTTGGGGGGAAGCATGGGCTGTTATAGCAGGGATAAAGGAGAGAAAAGACAGAACTGGGGGTGGTGGGGTGGAATCAAATCAGTATCTTAGAAGTATGGGGAATAAGTAGGAAGAACTTGAAACGTTAGTAAATAAACACAACTATGACATAGTTGGCATCACAGGGACCTAGTGGGATAATGCACAAGACTGGAGGAATGTTGGTATTGGAAGGGTACAGCTTGCTCAGGAAGGACCGGCAAGGAAAAAAGGGGGGAGGTGTTGCCTTTATATATTAAAAAATTTATACACTTGGACTGAGATTGAGATGGAAATAGGAGACAGACTTGTTGAAAGTCTCTGGGTAAGTTTCAAAGGAATAAGAAACGAGGATGATGTCATGGTCTACTACACACCACCTAAATAGGAAGAAGAGATGGATGAGGCTTTTTTTAAACAACTAACAAAATCATCCAAAACACAGGATTTGATGGTGATGGGGGACTTCAGCCACCCAGATATCTGTTGGGATAATAACACAGCAGGGCACACATTATCCAATAAATTCTTGGAATGTATTGGAAACAATTTTTTATTTCAGAAGGTGGAGACAGCTACCAGTGGAGAGACTGTTCTAGATTTGATTTTAACAAATAGGGAGGAACTGGTTGAGAATTTGAAAGTGGAAGGCAGCTTGGGTGAAAGTGATCATGAAATGATGAAGTTCATGATTCTAAGGAATAGTAGGAAGGAACACAGCAAATTAAAGACAATGGATTTCAAGAAGGCAGACTTTCGCAAACTCAGGGAGTTGGTAGGTAAGATCCCATGGGAAGCAAGTTTAAGGAGAAAAACAATAGAGGACAGTTGGCACTTTTTCAGAGACATTAATAAGGGCACAAGAGCAAACTATCCCACTGTGTAGGAAAGATAGGAGGTATGGCAAGAGACCACCCTGGTTTAACCAGGAGATCTTCAATGATCTAAAACTCAAAAACGAGTTCTACAAAAAGTGGAAATTAGGTCACATTATGAAGGATGAATATAAACAAATAACACAAGTAGGTAGGGACAAAATTAGAAAAGCCAAAGCACAAAATGAGATCAAACTAGCCAGAGACATAAAGATTAACAAGAAAATATTCTACAAATATATTAGAAGCAAGAGGAAGACCAAGGACAGGGTAGGCCCGCTGCTCAGTGAGGAGGGAGAAACAGTAACAGGAAACTTGGAAATGGCAGAGATGCTTAATGACTTCTTTGTTTTCACCAAGAAGGTTGGTGGTGATTGGATGTCTAATGTAGTGAATGCCAGTGAAAATGAGATAGGATCAGAAGAGGCTAAAATAGGGAAAGAACAAGTTAAAATTACTTGGACAAATTTGATGTCTTCAAGTCATCAGGGCCTGGTGAAATGCATCCTAGAACACTCAAGGAGCTGACTGATGACATATCTGCGCCATTAGCAATTATCTTTGAGAAGTCATGGAAGACAGGAGAGATTCCAGAAGAATGGAAAAGGGCAAATATAGTGCCCGTTTATAAAAAGGGAAATAAAGACAACCCAGGGAATTACTGACCAGTCAGCTTAACTTCTGTACTCAGAAACATAATAGAACAGATAATTAAGCAATCAATTTGCAAACATCTAGAAGATAATAAGGTGACAAGTAACAGTCAGTTTGGATTTGTCAAGAAGAAATAGTGTCAAACCAACCTCATAGCTTTCTTTGACAGGATAACAAGCCTTGTGGATAGGGGGGTAGCGGTAGACATGGTATATCTTGATTTTAGTAAAGTTTTTGATACTGTCTTACATAACCTTCTCATAAACAAAGTAGGGAAATGCAATCTAGATGGAGCTACTATAAGGTGGGTGCAAAACTGGTTGGAAAATCATTCCCAAAGAGTAGTTATTAGTGGCTCACTGTCATGCTGGAAGGGCACAACGAGTGGGATCCCGCAGAGATCAGTTCTGGGTCCGGTTCTGTTCAATATCTTCATCAATGATTTAGATAATGGCATAGAGAGTACACTTCTAAAGATTGCAGACGATACCAAGCTGAAAGGGGTTGCAAGTGCTTTGGAGGATAAGATTAAAATTCAAAATGATCTGGACCATCTGGAGAAATGGTCTGAAGTAAATAGGATGAAATTCAATAAGTACAAATGCAAAGTACTCCATGTAGGAAGGAACAATCAGTTGCACACATACAAAATGGGAAATGACTGCCTAGGAAGGAGTACTAAGGAAAGGGATCTGGGGGTTATAGTGGACCACAAGCTAAATATGAATCAACAGTGTAACACTGTTGCAAGAAAAGCGATCATCATTCTGGGATATATTAGCAGGAGTATTCTAAGCAAGACACAAGAAGTAATTCTTCTGCTCTGATTAGGCCTCGACTGGAGTATTGTGTCCAGTTCTGGGCACCACATTTCAGAAAGGATGTAGACAAATTGGAGAGAGACCAAAGAAAAGCAACAAAAATAATTAAAGGTCTAGAAAACATGACCTATGAAGGAAGATTTAAAAATTGGTCTTGTTTAATCTGGAAAAGAGAAGACTGAGAGGGGACATAACAGTTTTCAAGTATATAAAAGACTGTTACAAGGAGGAGGAAGAAAAATTGTTTTTCTTAACCTATGTGGATAGGACAAGAAGCAATGGGCTTAAATTGCAGTAAGGGAGGTTTAGGTTGGACATTAGGAAAAACTTCCTACCTGTCAGGGTGGTTAAGCACTGGAATAAATTGCCTAGGGAGGCTGTGGAGTCTCCATCATTGGAGACTTTTAACAGCAGGTTAGACAAACACCTGTCAGGGATGGTCTAGATAATTAGTCCTACAACAAGTGCAGGGGACTGGACTAGATAACCTCCCGAGGTCCTTCCCAGTTCTATGAGTTTGTGAGGAAAGAAACTGGGATTGACATGGCAAGGAAACTAGGAGTTGGGAGGTGGCGGGGAGGAGAGGGAGTTGGGACTGGGAGCCAGCTGGTTGGAAGGGACTACACTGAGATCAGGTGAAAATTAGGGGAGGCAGGACACTGGGACTGCATGGAGATGGAAACTGGGACTAGGAATAAATTGGGCAGAGGGGAAATTAATCTGACAAGGAACAGGATATGAGTGGACAACTGGGACTGGCAGGGAAAAAAGCTTGGGGCAAGGAGCCATGGGGCCAGCGTGAATCTGGGGCAAGGAGCCATGGTAGAGGGTGGGGGGAATTTGAGATTAGGACTGAAAGCCACTGAGGTCATGTAGGTGAGAGACAGATCAGATGGGGGGCCAGGAGGGAGGAACTGGGACTGGCAGGGAAGGAGACTGGACTGGGATAAGAAGCCTGAGAAGTGGAGACTGAGACAGGGTAGGAAAGGAGAATGGGACTGAGAGAAGGATACATTAAAGGGGACGTGGCAGACGGGGTCAAGCTTGGGGAGAATTGGCAGAAGGGTCTATGCCCATTAAAGCACACTCCCATCGTGAGCCTGGAATGGAACCCAAGATTCTTGAATCTCACCATTCCACTGCTATCCTCAAATATCTGTGTAACCCTCTGGCAAAGTACACGCCTCATCCCCAGCTAGTGCTGGTCCACACAGAAGATGACAAGCTACTACTGCTATCAGTTATTCTGTTACCTCAAGTGACAGAAATCTGTGTGGATCTAAATGTTCCAGCCCTGCTGATGACCAATGTGGGTATCAATGGATGCCTCATGATGGAATTTCCAGTTGTCAGTACGTTTTTTTTTAAAAAAAAATGCTAGGAAATCTCTCACACATAACTCTACAATAAAATAACATTATTAAGGCCGCAAAGTCGAAAATTAGGAAATGCCAGAACTAAGGTTGCCTGTGTACCCTTAATTTGGACCCCGTGTCCATATGCTTTATGATACAGTCTTTAATCACATGATCACATGCTATTTTTTCCACTCCACTGACTCCATGCCACCTAGGGATTCACAAATTCCTAGATAGCCAGTTAAGTTGGCTTTCTAGCTACTGTGCACTACCAGAGTGGCGGCTAGATCTACCCCAATATTTCAAGTGGCTGTAGAAGAGGACATTATTATCTCTTTCATTCTCCTGGAAAACGGCTGGCAGGGGATTCTCTTTGAGAGGTCTTTGACTCTTTGGCTTGACAAAGCTCAGATTTATTAGTCTTCTAGACATGTTGTAAGGCCTATATTTTACTCCACAGAGTAAGATGGATTGAAGGAAGTGGCTGAAGTTTGTGACGATGGTGATTACCTCTGGTGCTATTATTATGGCCCCAGTCCTACAAATATTTCCATATGTGCTTAACTTTACTCATATGCATAGTCCCACTGACTTCAATGGGGCTACACCAATTTACACCAGTTGATAATCTGGCCCACACAGTTTAATTGACTTCAATGACATTATATGGGTTTACACCAGCTGAGAATCTGGCCCTGTGTATCTGATTCTCTGCCCACTGAAATCAAGGGCCTAAAACAGAATCTCTACAAGTTAAAGTAAATTAGACAATGGGTGGTTGAAGGCTCCACAATAGTTGGTTGAGGAACTCCCAATGTGCCAAGTGGGGATAGACATCCATGAACCTGGCCATATTTTGTTTCTTACCTGAAATAACTTCCTTTCATACTTCTGTTTCACAGTAACCTTAGAGTTCATTCTGGTGTATCACTAATAGAAGCAGTCGAAGGGAGGCAGGTTTCATTTAAGTTGCAATTGACTATTTCCTTGTTGCTATGACAACCCACAGAAGTACATCAATACCTATGTAATCAAATATAGCAGACCCCGTGATAGAAGTGTCACATGACTACTCGGTTCTTGGAATACATGCTAGCAATGCTACTTTGGTCTCTCACTGTAGAAGAATAAAGCCTCACCCAATTCTCCAGATCACCTTATTCAAAGCCTGGTTTGTACCACAAATATTAATATATGGAAGATGAAATTGCTCATTCCTTACAGTGTTCAAATGTCCTCCTCAAGATTGATTTCAACAGCTTCTATCTAAACTGCGGACGAAGTGTGTGTAAAATGAACGACTCATTAAATAATAAAGTACACTTTAATAAATTCCTGGGATCTTTCACTGAGCAAACGTATTCTTTTGTCATTCAGGTGGTCATCAATTGATTTATTTTGTAATATGCAAATTTGATTTTCCCTTTTTCTCCAAAGATTATGTATAAATTATGTGTCATTGTTAGGTATGGACTCTCTTCTTTATGAGTTTGGTTATATTTATTAATCTGTTGAAGCAAACGTGGCACCTTTATTTCTTGGTATAATAAGTACAGGGCTGTAGGAGCTAACTGAGGGCTTGTCTAACTGTCAGTGTCTACACTACAGCCTTCCTTCCACCAATGTAAGTGCCCTATTACACTGACATAATAACTCCACCTCCATGAGTTATAGCCTATGTTGGTGTAGTTAGGACGACACAGTGTCTGTGTAGACACTGCATCCCTTACATTGGCTGTCTTGTCAGTTTCGTGGCAGGAGTCGTGAAAGGAAGCTACCACTCCCTTGGAAAGCTGGGTGCTTGGACCTTGTTCCCAGCAGGGAGCCAGGGCGAGAATCCCCAGGTGGCTTCCTTCCACTCCTGGTGGGGAACGGAGAACAGGAGTGGGAGAAGCCTGCTGGGAACCCGAGAGCCTGTGGGGCAGCCAGGGTCCTGGCAAGGAGCTGCCAGTGGAGCAGAGAGACCAGTCTCCCAGCTCCCCACATTGGTCCCTTTTTGTTGATGGAAGCGCTCCTGGTTAGGATGCATAGAACTGACTCAAGGAGGGCACTGTGGACATGCACCACCTCTGTAATGACTGCGGTGGCTGTAAATCTACCTAATATATGTTGACTTAGGTTTGTGGTGTAGACATACCCTCAGTCAGTGTAGCACACAGCGATTCCTCATGTTGTATGCATGTTGTCTCATCTGCAGAACTTTGCCTTTCTAATTCAGTGAGTGATAGCATCTCTGACTTTAATAGATAGATGCAAATGTACATGTCTATAATGTGCTTCCCAAACATTAGTTATATCAGGAAATGATTAGCTTATGCTAATCATCCCCTTTTTTGCTGTGTTGGTCCCAGGATATGAGAGACACAACATGGATGAGGTCGTATCATTTATTGGACCAGTTCTGTTGGTGAAAGAGATGTGCTTTCAAGCTCCAGAGTTGTTCTTCAGATCTGGGAAAGGTCAAATTAAGAGAGCTGTGGAGCCTGAAAGCTTGTCTCTTTCACTAGTAGAAGTTGGTCTAATAAAAGATATTACCTCACCCACCTTAACTCATTCTCTTGGCAACACAAATATGTTGGACGCTATAGATTCTCCTCAAATGCAGGCAGACGCTTTAAAGGTCCCTCCCTGTGTATGTAACATCCCTAAAGCTTCATATATTTTCCAAGGTCATCACACCTCTTCCTCCCTATTGACCAACTGCTTTTGATATTTTATTTTTGTGGCCCCCTTCACTGGACAAGTTCACTTTAATTATTTGCAAAATGCACACCAATGAAACATGTTAGGGAAACCAAGGCAGGGGAAACAGAAGACAATCTAAGTAAGAGATTGTAAGTGGTTTGGGGCAGGGACTGTCTTTCTGTTATGTGTGTGTACAGGGCCAAGCACAATGGAGCCCTGATCCTCAACTGTGTCCTCTATGCAGATCCATCCCTTGGGTATGGCGAATTGGGGTGACTGCCCCAGGCCCTGTGTTTTGGGGGGCCCTGCACTTTGATAAAATCATGAGAAGGCGGCCGTGGAGGTGAGGCGGGTGGGTGAGTGGTGTGAGGAGGCGAATGGAGAAGCGAGCCACAGGCAGGAGCAGGGTGAGGAGGAGAGCAGCGGTTGGGGAGATGGTGAGGAGACTAGTGAGGAGGCAAGCGGTGAGCAGCCGGGTGAGGAGGCAGGACGGGGGTGAAGAGGCGGGCAGACAGTGAGGAGGAGAGTGGCAGATGGGGGGGTGTAGAACTGGGTTGGAAAAAGGTGGGTGGGAGCAGGAAGAGGCGAGAAAGAGGTGGGGCAGGGACGGGAAGAGGTGGGGTGAAGATGGGAAGAAGCAGGGCAGGGGAGGGGCCCTGGGGGAAGGGGTGGAGTGGGGGTGGGGTCTCGGCAGAGCTGGAGGGAGCACTCCCCAGCAGATTACAAACTCAGCACCTGCCTTTAGGCTCTACTATAATTCAAATAAGAATAAGAATACAAATGTCTATTATTTATTTTATTGTCCTTCCGTATTACAGCAGGGACATTTTTAAACAAGTAACCTTCACAACATACAAGATCTTTAAGCATAAAAAGGTGAAAGCTGCTGTCTAAAATTTATCCCCATGCACCTCTCATAAATCTTGATCATGAATCGACGCCGTAGGTATGGGAAGTCAGAAGTTTTGTTAAACCCTCTGCAGAATGTCTGCATTTTAGAGGCTCAAATGCTCTCATTCTTCTCTGACTTTCTTTAAAATTCCTGCAGTATCTAAGAGCACTGTCTCAGGGAAGTCACTCATGGTGATGTCTTGCACTCCTTAGGTGTTCCTGAGCTGCTCAGTCATACCCTTAGAGATGGCTCCAAGTGCTTCAATAATCACTGGGATTATCTCTGTTCTAGTTTTCCATAATTGTCCCACCTCATGGCACAGTTCTTTATCTTTCCAGTCTTTTCTTCTTGTTTCTTTTCATGTTTCCCTCTGCTGGTCTCGCAATATCAATCAACATGGTCTTGTTTGTTTTCTTTTCTACAACGGCTGTGTCCAGCCTGTTTGACTGAACTGTTCGATCAGTGACAATTAACAATAAAATTCTACCCTCTTCACTCTCTAGAGCTCTTTCCATTCGGTGGTCATAGTATTGTATGGTTCCTTTAAATCTGTACTTGCCAGAGAGGCACCACTGCAGACACTTGGTGACCTCATTGTGTCTGTTCATATATTTTCTCCCAGCAGGCTCCAGCAGGTGCTCAACACGTGCTCCACCATCTCTTCCTTTTGGGAACACATTGCACAGTTCCAGGAGCAGTTCTGTTGGTCAATTTTGTTTAGAACATAATTAAACGTTAAGAATTGCTCTTGTGCACTCACAATGAGAGTCTCTGTCTCTCTTTTTTGAGGTGTCTTTCTAAGAGCCATGAGTTTATTAATCTTCAATCACTAATGGGTTCAATCTCTCTCCACCATTGTCCATGCACTGATTTCTGGGTAAATCTTTAATCTTTCTTTAGTGATTTGTTTTCTCCTTTCTTTCATTCTTCCTTCAGTTGGGATGCACCCTGGGCCATCACTTGTTATTGCAACCAGATGACCTTTTACTCTGGCAGACTCCTCATACATTTTGATGTTATATGCTTCATTGTCAACTGTTTGCTCCACAGATAGCAGAGTTTTTCCTCCATTAATCATTTGACATACATCCTATCCACATCTTGATTGAAATTCATTACTCTACCATTTCCAGAAACTTTCTTGTTTGGATCTCCATTCTTGTTCTTTTGTTACTTCCACATGAACACACCAGCAGCATACCACCCCTACATTTATGGCACAGATCACTCTCTTTGGGCTGAGTGTTGTCCTTAGCCTAGTTCTTATTTGTTTTTAATATTCTTTCCTCGCTTCTTCTTTGACTTCTTTATGTTGTAACTCTCACAGTTCCCTGATTCCAATGTACTTGTAGTTCCTATACTGAGTGAGACCTTGAATTATTTCTTTAACTTTTATGCTATCTAATTGTACCAGTTTTCCCCTCTTTACAAGGGGATCCGTTCTTTACAAGCGCTCTTTAGCCAAGCCAAGCCAGAGTGTTTTTATATCTTCACTAAACTTTTCTACACGTCATCAGGCTCTGTACATCCTCTTGTGACCATCCATATAGTTTCAGAACATCCATGTATAACAAATGATTAACTGGTTATTGCTCTTTGCTGATATGAATACTACAATTTATCTCATGGAACATCCATGTCAGTGGTACTATCGCTATCATGAACAGCACTGGTGACAAAGAATCTCCTTAAAAGATTCCTCATTTAATCTGTGAGAGTCCCTTCCAGGTAGATCCTGGAGTTCTAGGTATCCGTGGATTTCTGCAGAAAGGAAATGATCTTTGGAAGGACCTTTTGAATTTTCAGACACTGAAAACGCACAAATGTAAATTGCTTTCTGATAATTTACACACATCATCTCTAAATTTTTTTTTAAAAGCAGCAGAGAATCCTGTGGCACCTTATAGACTAACAGGCGTTTTGGAGCATGAGCTTTTGTGGGTGAATACCCACTTCGTCAGATGCATGCATGAAAGCTCATGCTCCAAAACGTCTGTTAGTCTATAAGGTGCCACAGGATTCTCTGCTGCTTTTACAGATCCAGACTAACACGGCTATCCCTCTGATAATTTTTTTTTTGTTTTGCTTTGCTGCTTCTGTGATCTTCCTGTTCAGCCTGAGGTGTCTTTTGTCCCTTTCATGTTTACTATGTGGCCTTTTTGCTCAGGAGACAGCATTCCATTATGAGATAGCACTATGCAGGATCTTTTTGGCTAGAATTGTCATTAGAAGTTTCCACATAGACAGTAAATACATGATTGGATTCATGAAATATTTATTAAGTTGTTCAAGTAAACAGTCATGGAAAGTTGTTGGATATTTCAGCCACCATCATGAATCCCATCTGGTCCAAGTGCTTTCTAATTTTTCATTCCTTGCAATATTTCATCTATTTCTTGCATTGATTTTCCTAGGGGGGGGGCTTTCAATTTTTTTCCTCACATTTTTAATCCAGTCTGCTTTCTGATTATGTTGTACGTCTTCAGACCAGATTTCTGTCCACTAGCACTGAAACACTTCCACCTTATTTTTTGGTTTCCTATTCTTTTTCTATTCTGCTCTTCATGTTGATCTGATCAAAGAATTGCTTAAAGTCTCTCATTAAGAGTCTGTTCTCCTGATACTGAGAGCTTCATGCTGAATATCTTTCAAGCCTATGACTCAGTGTGATCAGCTTCCATTTACTTTGTTCTATCACAACTTTTACATTCCTTTCCTTCAATTCAAAGGCCATTTGCTACAGATTTCTCTTCAAATGATTTTTCTCAAATTCATCCAAAAAGCTGATATCTTAACATAAAAGCTTAATCTTTTGGTTTAACCTTCATTTCCAGAGGGGTTCTTGAACACAAGGAGTTTTCTGGTGGTTCACATTCTCAGCTGGCATGATGTTAAGCCAATGAGCTGCTACTGCTGCTGTAATATAAATTATATATAATTCAGCTGGCTAGTACTCGCTGGTCTTACAGATTCCTTGAGCACCTCATTCACTACTTGCATTACATATCATCTAGTCTTTGCTGGTCTACAAATTTTATACTTGGTAGCACTAGACCGGGGATCAACAACTTTTGGCACGCAGCCCGTCAGGGAAATCTGCAGGTGGGCTGGGACAGTTTGTTTATGTGCAGCGTCCACAAGTTTGGCCGATCGCAGCTCCCACTGGCTGTTGTTCACCATTCCTGGCCAATGGGGGCTGCGGGAAGCGGCGTGGGTTGAGGGATGTGCTGACCGCCGCTTCTCACCACCCCCATTGGCCTGGAATGCGGAACGCGGCCAGTGGAACCTGCGATTGGCCAAACCTGCGGACACTGTAGGTAAACAAACTGTCCCGGCCAGCCAACGGATTTCCCTGATGGGCCATGTGCCAAAGGTTGCAGATCCCTGCACTAGACAGTGCTGAGCGTCTCTTATGTACCTCATGATCTCAGTCAACAAATCATTCATATTTCTTGCCCTTTTTTCAGGTGCTATTTCATTCAGATTTGTCCTTGATATTTCTCCCATTTGGGGCTGCTGTTAATCCTGTATCATTCCTTCTTCTAATATGTTTCCATGTGGTTCAATACCACTAATCTCCCTCTTTTCAGGCTTTCACTCTCCATTTGCATAAATTCTCCTCTTTCAGATAAAGCTCCCAGTTGTCCACCGACTCTACACTTGGTCATTTCTTTCTCTGTGGCATTGTTTGTTTCTGTCCTTACAGTTCTGCAGCATTCATTTCCTCCAGCCTCTTTTCCAGCCTGAGTAAAATCCAACATCAGGTCACTTCATGATTTGCACTACAAGTTCATTTCACTCTTTTTTGTCAACAATGATCCCTGATTTTCTTGGGTTGTTTGGACAATTGATGATGTCGACTTGGGGTTGCCCACTTCCACACACCACCACGTTTTATATTGGGGGAATTGTGCTGAATCTGCATGTTTTTTCCAGAAATGTGTAATGAGGAGAAAATACATAGTAATAGACAAAGCTATGTCTATACCCCTAAAAAGGAAGAGACCCTTCCTGAGAGATACTGAGTGCCCACTGACTTCAAAGGGAGTCAAAGGTATTGAGGACCTTGCAGGATTGGGCCCTAAACATATCTTCTCCATAGTTTGTCCTAGCTCTTGCTACTGAAAGGAAATATATTTGCATTTTGATGGTATTTCCAAGTAAAATGTATCCTGAAAAAGCCTTCAAAGGGAGCTGAGGGCATTCAGCATTTCATAGGCTTAGGTCCAATGTTTGAGTCCTGTCATGCACTCTTTTGTCAGGCAAATCTCCAAGGAATTTATTTAAATTAAATGGGAGTTTTGCTTAAGTGAGGACAATGGGTAAAATTTTCAAAAGCACCCAAGTGACTTAGAAACCTAAGTCTCAGTATCAAAATTGAGTTAGGAATATAGGAGCCTAAGTCTCATGGATTCAGTTAGGAAAACTAGACAAGCAAATGGTGGCTGAAAATTTGGGCCACCAAGTTTTATCATAAGTATTGGAGTAGAGGGAGGTCTTAAATACTGCACCATGTAGACTGTTCATGCCTTGGCATTGCAATGTGGGTTAAGACTGCCAAGGTAAACTAGAATGTCCTTGTTGTGATCAGTATATATGCCAGCTTTGATATTACTTTGCAACAGCATGTCCTGTAAAACATACACGTTCTCTATAAACAGCCCATACAGATACAGTAGTTTGAATCTGAAATTGAATTTTATGAATGCAAAATGAAACTAGCTTGAAATCAGTGATAAATGTGCCATTAGAAAGTCATAATTCACCTCAATCAAGTGATTAATTCCTCCCACTCCATAGTGCTCAATTATTGTAAAGTTCTTTAGTGACATTAAACAATTAAACCTTAGCCCTGGGACTAATTTTGTAAATCTTTACAGAACTGTAAAATTCATTATTGTTTTATATTCCTTCTCTGAAAAATGGTATATAATCCCAGCTGTTTACCCTAGAATAAACCCAATCTCTGGGTATTAAAATGACTGAGCTCTTGGCAAACTACCAATTCTCAGTCTAGCTCTTCTGAATAGCTACTTTCTGCAGAGCAGAACATTTTTTTGTCTCTTACAGTGAAAAGTTCTTGGAAAATAGTTTCACTAGTAATGGTCAGGTCAGAGAGAGAACTGCAGACAGTACTGTTTAGACACTATGCCAGCAGTGAATATGTTCTCTATAGCCCCGATCCTCAGCTGGTGTAAATCAGCTATGTATGTGCTTGTCAGAGATGGATACATGAAATTCAAAGCACTTGAAATGTGGGCAGTTTGCATGTCCCTGAAATGGGTTCCATTTTCGTGACACTGTTTTAACCTCACCAGGAATATTTTCATTGCAAATGGTTCCATTAATGAGGAAAAAACTGGTGCCATATTTGAACAAAATTATTGCTCTACTGAGAACACACATGAAATGCCATGGTTTTCCTTTATTTATTTATTTTTTTAAAGCAACTATGTTACTATTTTGTGACACGTCACAACACCACAAAATATATATAGGTGTGAAAACAGGTGTAATGAAACACTAAGAAATTCAGTGAACAATTTCACTAATATTTTTCAGCAGTTTCTCATGGCCCTAGTATTTTTTAACAGAATAGCTTTCATAATGATAAACAGATAAGCAATGTATATTCAATTTTTAAATTATCTTTTTTAAACAAAGGTAGTTTACTATTTTGGGGCTTTGTAGTTGCTTTTAAAAAGCTGTTTTTTGTTGCTATTGTTGTTGATTTTGTCTGCTTCATTTTTCTTTTAACAGTGAATTTTCATGCCCTTTATCCATAGAACAAGCATAGGGGGCAAACATGCCAGGGCCAGATTGTGCCCAGTTCTCTAGCGGTACTCTAGGGGGAGAAAGGGCATTAGGGAACTCTCTCAGTGCTTGTCCCCCTGTACAGAACTGGGCAAAACCACAGTCCTTTCATCTCCCCTGAGGGGAAGGCACAGCTGGCTAGATGCAGGTGCATGCCCCTTGTAACAGAAACAGGCTCTGTTCCTCCTATAACTTGCTGATACTTCAGGAGGCATTGTGCCTAATTGGGATTTAGGAATAGACTTTTAAATGCACCTGGCCCCAAATGCTACACCTCAGCACCTCCCTCTGGGACAGGCATAATGGATCCAAAAGTTGCCTCAATCATGGCCTGAAGGCATCACCACTGTGGGTAAGAACCGGAAGTTCATTCTCAATAACCAGGGTCTGTCTTTGGCCTCTCTGGTGACACTGATGACAAGGGGGCCAATTGTGATGAGGCATTCTGTGATATGTACACTTATCCACTAGGAGCGGTAGTGAGACATCCAACTCATTTCATATAGACCAATACATAGTCATAAAGAGCCTTGCAGTCAGTAGCAAACAAACCTTCAGTCTCTACTTTCTTGTTTTGGATTGAAATTTAATGTTGGGTTTAGATTAATGTTTCCCCTGTGGCTTATACTATCTCACGGAGAATCTTGTCAGTAATGTACCTTGTATTGTTTTCATATTAATTCTATTTGTGCTAGAGATAGATGACCTCAAAGCCCACTTGACCTTTATTTGAAGTTTGGGATAAGTTCTGTTGTAGTTAACTTTCCACCTTTTCAACATTTTGGTGACAGAATCTCAGCCTTCTGCTCCTATCGCAGAGCTGTTATGCCTCAATGTTCACTGTGCATCTGAGAAGCTCCAAATCTCACACTTTTGGGACTTTTGGGGGTCTCACTACCGGGAAAAGTCTGTGTCTGATCTGAAAATTCAAGCAGGCAGCCGTGGGACCAGCACTGCAAGGGTAGGTGTGGAGGCTGCCCCCCACAATGCCTTGCTACTCCTGAAGAGTGGTGTCAGGGAGCTAGAAAGCTGCTAAGACCCCACCAAAGAATGTGACTGCTGGGAACTGGCGAGGAGTGAATCCTTCTCATAGTAAAGAGAGAAGGATGAAAGATACGGAGGCCTTCAAAGTTTCAGATACTTGGACAAGAGTCAGACTGGGGAATGCTTATCTGAACTAAATCTCAGCAATGAATTTTCTAAGAACAGAAACTAATTTTCAAACATGATCTTATTGTTTTCACATTTTACTTACAAATGTTATTTGTAATAAGCTCCAGGACTCCAGAGGAGACACTAGTGCAGTAACAAGTTTCTGCATGACAATACTACTTACGGTAGCAAGAAATAGCTTTCTCTGTGACCACATTAATAATAGGGCAGTAAGAAACAGCATTAAAGCAGTAGTGAATAAGTAAGAATCATATTTGTATCAGGCTCCTGGGTCACTGTGGCTCATCCAGCTACCACTTTACAGAACCAGTCATCAAACCAGCAGAACCACAACAGGCTCTGGTACAAGTCAAAGGGAAAAGTGCCATTGTAAAACTGAATACAGCTGCTTGTATAACAGAACTAATTGCATATTGCATCGCAGAGCTAAATTAGTAGTGAAAACAGTTATAAAACCGACAGACAGTGAAACATGACTCACCAAGGAATTGCTGCCAGCTAAGCGAATTCTCACTGGCCGTGGTTCAACAACCCACACCTGCATTTTCTGAATAGTAAATATATAATAAGACATAATTACTAGAAAAATATGCAGCACTCCAATGTGACAACACACTACTTGTTTATTGGGATAGTGAATGGGATATAATAAGTTTGACCTGAAGCACTTCAGAGCCACCTGGGGTCATAGTCGATGGGGAGACAGACAGCACAATCCTGAAACGTTTAATCCACAAGAGCTTGTCTGTAACATAGCTGACTGCTGCTACAAAATGGCAGATTAAAGTGCTGACAACTTCTTCTTGCCACTAAATCAAAGGGAAGTGCAGAGAAAGACGGCATAAACAATATTTATGAATATTTAGGATATTTATAGCATAGCTTAAATATTCAATCTGCAGTGAGTTGGGATGTCTCAGCTGACTTTACTCACAGTAATAGCTCCCTCAATAAAAACCAGCTGTAGAAAGAGAACTTCATCTGTTCCTACTGCTTACAATCCCTTCTGCCCCCTACTCCCCAGCCTTTTTTCTAGAGTTTTTTTTACAACTGCTCTTATTTATTGTCCACAAGCTCCCAACTGAGAGGGGTCTGAGATGTGAAATTCAGACCCATATTTCAGGGTGTTTGGTTCTGGGTTTTTGGTTTGCTTTGTTAAAGAGGTAGAAATTCTTTGTTTCCCCCATCCCTTGGCCAGCTCAAAGACACTGGAAAATGGCCCCAGTGTTCAAAGGGAAACCTTGGCAAATTGTTGGTTTTTGAGATGAGTTTAATGTCTGTCACTGATCAGGGTCCACGGAGAAGGTCTGAAATCAGGCACACTGGTACTCCCCCATCAGCTTAAGGGCAGCAACTTCCCTTCACCAAGCGCTCCCAAAACCAATCCATTTACAACTTCCAGTAATTTAGCTTATAGGAATTATGTTTCTGTTACCGCTCAGTCCTGCATGGTACTGAACATGATAGCCTGATGCAGCAAAGCACATATGCGCATATTTAACTTTAAGCATGTGAGTAGTTTCATTGATTTCAACAGAGCTACTTGGATGTTTATCATTAAGCATGTGCTTTGATGGATCAGGTCAGAGGGCTCAGCACCTCAAAGGACTGAAAAACAAAAGTTAATTTGGGTAACTCCAAGAAACCCTACACCTAGCCACAGCTGCTTTGAATAGTCTGATTTGATATCACAGCCTCACCCAATCACTGTGTTTTATACTATTAGCCATCTGAGCACTGTGTTTTGGAGCTGTTTCTTCCAAGAATGATGAAAAAAATTAGCCAGGTAGATGGTAGGTAGATAGTTAGCATGGGTGGGCCTCCAAACAACCACTTTTTCAGAAACCCCTGGTGTTTTCCCATCACAATGGGATTTGACATCATGGGACATTGCCTTCCGTGGAATTGTGCCCACTTGTACCTGCACTGAATATGGATCATTCTAGTCCATATGGTCTATCAGAAGGCTCATCTTTGCCTAGATAGTAGTATGATCTATACCAGGTGTGGTCAAACTGCAGCTTATGAGCCACATGTGGCTTTTTTACAGTTAAAATGTGGCTCATAGAGCCCCCCCCCCCTTCTCTGTATACCAGGCTGGGCAGAGGGGAGCCTGGGATGTCTGCCCTGCAACGTGGTGGTGGGACAGGGGCTTCTGCCCTGTGGGGAGGGGGGACTAAGAGCTTTAGCTCCATGGGGGGAGGCAAAAGCCCCGTGCCCCAGCAGACACTGCCCCGCAGGCAGGCTGTGCAAGTCTTGCAGCTCTCAGATGTCTAAAGATTATTGTACGCAGCTCAGAGGGTCAGTAAGTTTGGCCATCCCTGGTCTATATCCCATGTTGTTGAATCTTCTTAGGAGGTTCAGTACCGAGGGGTTTAGTAACCCGAATTTCACTTTGTTTTGGGTTTGTCAGGAAATCTTCTCACAACATCTAACTTTACCATTTTGTCCAAGATTGTGGATCCTGGTTATGTTGTTTATCAAGCTATTTTTGAAGAATTTTAACTAGACACATAGCACAAAAGAAAGTGGTAGATTTCCTCCCCAAATCAATTCCAGGGGCTGCTCCTATGGGTAGTGTAGTATTGAATATATTTCACAGTGATACCCACTATTTAACTGTACAATGATACAGTATTAAGAGCCTGATCCCACTTCAATAGGAATCAATGGTCAATTGCTTAATTGAGCCCTCCATGAAGACACATAAAGCTAATTTGCTACTCAGATAAGTAATATTCCTTTCTGCCATGAAAGCACTACATGGTATTCATCAAAGCTTAAACATATATTATGGGATAACAGGCAATCTGTTTTCTGTTTAAAGCATAAGGCACAGGTAGTAACAGGTCATAAAATTTGTTTCATGTTGAAGATGAAAAAAAGTCTATTATTCCTAATCTCCTGGAGCGGGATTTGTATTTAGATTGGGCCATATTCTCTCATCTTTACTCACCCCTGAGTACACTCACTGCTTAAAATCCTGGTCCTGTTGAAGTCAAGGGGAGCTTTGCCTTGACATGAATAGGGCCAAGATTTCACCCATGGATTTTAGCAGAACTTCTTGAAAAGCAAGATTCTGTTTAATGGGAGTGTGCCAGATTCTGACCCTATCCATTGTGGTGATTTAATTCAGCTACCTTTCACCTGTGGTGATCTCAGTTCAAATTCAGGTTGCAAGGGAAATAAGTTTGTTGGTTCCATCCTGGTCCTGCTCCCACACATTTCTGTGTTCAGCTCACATAATTTGGCACAATTAAGCAAATATGGTCTCTGCACGTGAGGAGCCCAGGACAGAACTATCAGAAATGTTATAGCTCAAGACTGAAACATGTATAGGCAAAGTTGTGTGGGGAATTTTGCATAACAAGTGCATGAACTAGTGGCCCAATTTTATGCTTGAAGGCAATGAAAGCCTCACATACAACTAAGGGCAAACTTCTCTACATTTGAACTAAGCAAGTGCTGTTAGGGAAGAAAGAAGGGGAAAGAATAGGATACTGCAGTCTCTAAGTACTTCAGTTTGATGCTGTGGTACAAATAACTAAAGCATGAACATAGGGCAGCTGGAAGCCTAAAGCCTTTCTCTGTTAAATCCGGTATTAAGTACTTGGTGTGTTAAGCTGAAGGATTTAGCACGCAAAACTGAAACATTTGTCCTATTGTTTGCATATAATCTACACATGTTAAACATTAGTATCTTTCCTGTGTGCATTAACTATTACAATTGCCCTACTGCAATATGCGTATGTATATAAATAAAAGCCACTCTTCTCTGGGAAATTTTTAAGGGCTTAAGTGTAAAACATTAAGAAAGTAGGTGGTTCTGCCAAGCTTTGGAAGATATTCTGAAAGTCATGTTATCAGCTTCTTTTTGGCAGGGTGTTGGTATTGCTTAAGACCTAGTGCCAGCCAGGGCTAACAAAAAACCTTTTATTCCCGCACCACATCAGTGCTCAATATTTCTGCACATACAGCAATATTTTAGCAAGCTATTGAGTTCTACAGTGAAACTTGAGGGATCCAAGAGGTGCTCTTTTTTTAACGTTTCAGAGGAGCTGAATATATTTAGGTTAAGTAACTGTGATAATTCTAGGCAAAGGTTTCCTTCGCTTAATCTTGCCATAACCAAAAAATGCAAGCAGCATTACCACCCATTTAAGAAAACGAATGAATTTCCTAGGGAAATTAGAGAATAAACCTAAAGTATTTGGATTAGGGGATGTAATTCTGCAAACGTTTCGCATGTGAGGCAAAGAATAGAATGGATAAGAGCCACATGCTAAGAAATTTCCTAGCCTGGCAGCTTTCCCTTTTCTTTCTCTCCTTGACTGGCTAGGTCTGCTTCACGCCCAGCACCCTTCCCACCCTCCAAAAATGTGTGTTTTAATTTCCCTCACCTGTCCCTACATTAGCAATAGGTGCCAGATGACCTTTAACTCTGGCAGACTCCTCATATATTTTGACGTTATATGCTTCATTTGTACACTATACTCTTTGGCCTGACTTTCAGGACACCTAATGCAGTGACCTGGTCTCTATAGGGACATTGCTTGTATGCAGTTTTCTCTGCTTCTTCAACCTCTGGGCCCCAAACACCTTTGCTTTGCACCTTGTGCAGATGTTGACATCAGTGCAGATTGGGTGTAAATTACAATGGTAGTGTTTTGCACTCACTTTGCTCTGGTATCAAGCACTACACAAAGTG
The DNA here is from genome assembly GCF_003597395.2 of Chelonoidis abingdonii. NCBI lineage: Eukaryota > Metazoa > Chordata > Testudines > Testudinidae > Chelonoidis > Chelonoidis abingdonii. The sequence continues at coordinate 52,147,741 of NC_133770.1, read as the reverse complement.
CACAGCAGTGGTGAATTGGGCCTTCCATCATCAACAGGTGAACTCCAGCCACTGGAGGTAGTGGCAGCAGGTTTGCTGACTAAAGACATGCTTAGAGCTAAAGCATGTTGTGAGTACTAGAAGAAACAATATCTTTCAGAAGTTTCCCCATCTCCTTTGGATTGTGAAGCACTCTCAAGTAAAATCAAGAAGCCAAGACCAGATGTGTCTAGTATGGCAAACTCAGAGGGCCGCACTGAAGCTGCTGAAATTACTGAGACTTTTAATTATCTTAAATAGGAGAACACCTGAGAATTCTGGATACACGAGTGAATTCTGTCAGTTCCCAAGAATTAAAGTATGGTTCTACTCTGAAACGCTGTCTCTTCAGAAGTGACATTGTGGGGTTCCACATTTATTGTGTCTCGTGGATTTCCATATCAAATTTGCTCAGGAAAGAAAATGTTTTCATCTCCCCTACCTGCCAAACCTGAAAATTAAATGTGGGATTAGGAAATCAAACTGGTTGAGGATGCGAGACAATGGTAGATTTTTTTAAAAAGCACACCCTAGCCCTACACGTCCTTTCCCTTTGTGCAGCTTCACCAATAATCAGATTGATGCTCCTTTATCTGTGCGACCCAACTTCTTCAAATTGGGTAATCTTCACATAGCTCAATATTTTGAACCTGCCCCCATCCCAGTTAATCTCCCCGCAGCTGCAGGTTCATTAGATGCTGGCAAATCTTTAGACGGTGGAGAATGCAGGTTTTTTCCTATGTTCCTAAGTGCTTTGGCATTGCCGCCTGTTTTATAACAATGATCTCAGTATTATATAACAATACATTCCCCAAGAATTTCACACTTCAGTTTTAAAAGGGCACAAGAGAAGAGCTCATGGGGAAAGGGTGGTTGTGCTTGTGGTTACGGCACTTGACTGAGACTTAGGAGATCTGGATTCAATTCCTAGATATCCTGTGTGACCTACAGCAACTCCCACTGACCTCAATGGGAGTCTTTCCATTGATTTCAATAGACTTTAGATCTTGTTCCCCAGCTATAAAATGGGGATAACAATAATAATACTTCATTTCTCTGAGGCTTTGTCATCCCATCTATTTAACTGTAAGACGCTAAAACCAGAATGTGTTTCTGATATAGATATTGTATCAGCCACTTGAGAATGTTGTTTGTGAGGCTAGTGAAGAACAGAAGGAGAAAGTGCAAGTTGGGGGAGGAGGAGTTGGATGGGGAGGGGAGGATAGATGCAGTTTTGGCCTCAGGAGGATGAGTAGGGAAGAGGAAGAGAAGGCAAAAAGAGGAGCCATTGATCTCCTGTGTAGGGTCACTTCACTGAGGATCCAAGGATCACAAAATCCCAGAAATGTAGGGTGGAAGGGATCTCAAGAAGTCATCTATCCTGCCACCTTCCTCATTCCTACCCACTGAGGCAGGGCCAAATATGCCTAGATCATCCCTGACAAGTGTTTGTCTAACTTGTTCTTAAAATTCTCCAAGGATGGGGATTCCACAACTTTCTGAAGTGAGCTTGTAGCAGGGTGCTGCAGCAAGGGCACCTAATTAGCCCCTGCTCAGCCAGCCCCAATCAGGGGAAAAAGATTGGGACTGGGAAGAAGTCTGGTTCCTGGCCTCTGGAACTGGCTGCACCTGTGGGCCTGCAGGTTGAAGGGCCATAAAGGCTGGCTGACAGCCAGAGAACAGGGGGGAATGGCCAGAGAAAGGGCGGTCTCCAGGCTGGGGTAGACTCCCTGTAAAAGAAGAGACAGTAAGACCTGTAAAGCTCTGTAAATAGTAACACTGGTGGTGGGAACTTTGTGTGAGTAAAAGCCACGGGTGCTGCATTAAGAAGAGGCTCATAGTGCTTTATTGGGACAACAAAGAGCTTCAGCAAGGGGGGGCCGAGGAAAGGACTCAGTTATAGAGCTATTCCGCTGCTTCATTCTCCTGATAGTTAGAAAGTTTTCCCTAATATCCAACCTAAATCTCCCTTTCTGCAAACTAAGCTGATTACTTCTTATCCTACCCTTGGTGGGCATGGAGAACAATTGAACACCATCCTCTGTAATCAACCTTATAAGTATTTGAAGACTGTTACCTTGTCCCCTCTCAGCCTTCTTGTCTCTAAACAGGCTGAGTTCTTTCAACCTTTCCTCATAGGTCAGGTTTTTTAAACTTTTTAAAAATTCTGTTGCTTTCCTCTAAACTCCAATTTGTTCACATCTTTCTTGAAGAATGGGGCCCAAAACTGGACACGATACTCAGCTGAGGATCTGTCCTTCTTAAGCAGATGTAACCTTCTACAGAGCAGGCACCATGGCACTCTATGAATAGCCAGGCATGCTAGAGGCCCGGCTGAGAGGGCTGCTTCTCCTCTACTTTCTGCAAGTGAATGACTGGTGTTTCCAAGGCCAGGAGAACAGTAGCAGAAAGAAAAGTAGCTGCCTGGTCCAACAGAATAGGACCAGCTACTCTCTTTTTTTGAAGACAATCATACAGCTCCTTTACCCATAATCCCTCTTGGAGTTGGAGAGAAGAGCTACTTTGGAGGAGGAGAATAGCTGCTGAGAATGCAGCTCAAGCCACAGGCTGAAATTTGTTCACTGAAAACATTCAACCGATAATTTCACATGAAAAATTCCTAGAAATCCAAGTCTGTTCCCAGACAGTTTCCATACAGACAAAATTGGCTCCATTCTTCCAATAAATTGTCCCCTGCCTATCATTCATCCAGCTCCAGTGTGTATATATATATTGGATGTTGTTAAGAAGTTCTCTTGTGGGGACCTGTTAGATAGCTTCTCAGCATCACTGCAGACATCATGGGGAAAAGTAATTCTGGAAGCCGGGGTAAAACCAGAAATGGATGCAAATAAAATTAGAAAGTATGGTTTGCTGCATGTATCTTTAATAAATGTTCGTCTGCAATGAAATGTAATTAACATGTAAGATAATGCAGTTTGCCTCATTTCACTTGTCAGTGGGTTTATTAACAAATTCTGTCAGTTAACTATCCTCGCTAAGCAGATGCAGTCACCATACACAGGCTAAAACATACCACAAACAGCAGACTGGAACAGGTGCAAAGATTATAATGGGATGATAAATTTGTCAATTTACCAGCTCTAGATGTTGACAACAACGAATGTTTTATTTAAAACACTCCACATTGGCAAGATTAAAAAAAAACAAAACAGCTGAGGAGTTGAGGGTAGAGAAAAAATACAGCAACACAATTTCATAGTAAATGTTAACTTCTCATTTAGGTTAATTCTATACTGAACACTAAGCCCAATCCCCCTTACATCCCCACACAAATCAATCTGACTTGGGTCAGCGAACACTCAGGACCTGGCGCTAGGACCCTAATGGGGGGTGGGTCAAAGGCCAAGGCATACTGTGACTCAGGTCCAAGCTCTGTCATTTTGTAGTGTGTATGCAGGCCATGCGGCTGACCCGAGTCAGAAGGTCTGCAGAGTGCAGTATGGATGCATTAGCATAGCTGTGAGACTCAGGTCCAGCAATTGTAAACCCGGGTTTACAGTCCAGTGTGGACACTCAAACATGAGCTTGAAAAGATCGAGTCCACAAACTTGGTTCTCACACACCCAAGTTTAGCGTATAATGTAGACATACCACTTAACAAGCTAGCACAGAAGATGCACAGATGACATTTTCATACCTCTGAAGCTGAAATATGTGGAGTAACTGAAAAGCAAGAAATATTTTTCAACTATCTTGCGGCTTTTGAAAAATATGGTGATTTTGACAGTGAAAGACCAAAATGCAAACTGCCAGCTGAGAAACGAGTTCATACACCCCACTGCTCCTCCTAATCTGCTATGTTGTTCATGACATGATTACAAAAAGAATGTGACATACAACCAAACCCTCCATCTCTATTTGCTGCCGATGATGTTACTGGAAAGGAATATAACAGGCGACTCTGGTTGCCCCAAGAAGACAAAAGCCGATAGCGGGGGAGCTGGATGCTGATAGGGGAAAAGGACAAGGAGGGAGGGCAGCTGAGCAGAGAAGATGGGTCTCGGCACTAGGTGGGTGGGGGGTCTCCATAGGTCTGACCAGCTCAGCTAAGACTCCTATTATTATGATTATTGCTTTTATTTATATGACTGTAGGGCCAGATTTTAAAGGTATTTAAGCACCTAAAGATGCAGACATACACCTAGCTGGATTTTCAAAAATCCCTGTCCACTTAAATCCCACCAAAACCAACAGTGTTAGGTGCCTATGCACTTTGGAAAATCTCCCTAGGTGCCTGTATGCATATTTAGGTGCCTTAAAAATTAGGCCCATAGTGCCTGTGGCCCTAACTGAGATCAGGGTCCCATTGCGCTAGGCTCTGCATAAGCGTATAGTGAAAGAGTCCTTGCTCTGAACAGCTTATAACCTAAATAGGTAAGTCAGACACAGGAAGGATCAATCTCCCCATCTTACTCTGAGGCACAGAGAGAGTAGACCAAAGAATCCAGGGAAGAGTTATTAATCGAGCCAACAGCAGCTGCGTTAGAGGCCAGTGTCTTAACCATATAAGACCATCTTCCTCTCAACACGCTTATCCAAGCCCAACTTCCAAACCTCTTGAGGTTCCCCAGCAGTAGCGTAGAACAAAGCTCACTAAGTATTACTAATCGTTTTAGTGACTCGTCATAAGTCCCTCTGACACAATTTAGTTCTCCAAGAGCACTTCCTCTTGGATTTGGTTCTTCATCTCTCCTTTTCATATAGGATCAGATTCTCATCTGGTGTAAATCAGTGTAGCTCCATTTATTGATTGCAGTCACTATGTCAGTTTCCACCAGTTGAATATGTGGCCCATAGCGTATTATGAGTGACAGATCAAATGTTACTATTCCAGGCTGCTATTTAAATTAAATTATGCTAGATTTAAATATAAATGGCTGAATTTGGTGTAAGGGGGGACAGCTTCCTTGACTGCCACAGGGTTGAACCTGCTTACACCAAAGATGAATTTGGCCCAGTCATGTCAGACTGGCATAACTAGTGGGAAGATACGGCTCTGAGTGCATAAAGTGTCACTGTCTTTAAAACATAAAGGTGACACTTTAAATTGTCTCAAAGAGTAACTGTGCATTGAATTTACATTTAACAAGACTTTTACTGTACATCATTTGAATACTAATTGATTCTCATGTGTATATATATTGAAGTGTAACAGCTACATTAGTGGGACAGAATGGACCAAATTCATGCATGGTGCAACTCCGTCATCTCTAGTGGAGTTTTCTATCAGAAAATTCCTGACCAGTTGTAACAAGCACTGAGATTTCAGGAGCTCACACACTGGTTGTGTCAGAGCAGTATACGTGCTCTTAGACTGAATTGTGCCCACACAGTTCAGTTTGCTGAAGCTTTGCACTGATAACCTATGAAGAAATACTCCACATCATCATCTCCTTGCTTTTTTTCCCCTCAAGTTTCTGATGTTCTTGGACAGTATTAAAAAAATGGAGGTATCTATATTCCACTCTCTCTCTAAAGTCAACTTTGGTTGCCAAGCATTCTCCATATTAGAAAGTTTAGTCCTTTAGGGATCTAAAACTAGAGCAATTGCCATATCTGGTCAGACTAGCAGTCATTCTAGTCCAATATCTGCCCTGTAGCAGTAACTGTTAAACTGATTTTTTTAACTTTAAAAACATAAACCACAATTTCAAAAATAGGAACCTAATAATAGACTCCTAAATCCAGAGGAGGTCAATGTAAACGGCTAGGACCTCAGCACTCTTAAAAATTAGGCCAATTATCTAGGGGCCTATATAGGGATTTCAGAGTCTGACTTTAGACTCCGGTTTTGTTTGTTTGTTTATATATCTTGGTTATATATCATTTTGCTATTAAGTTTATACTCCTCATAATGAACCTGATCAATTGAATATTATTTAATTTATACCTATGATTTTATTCTCCTACTCTTACATATCTGGGCAAGCAAAGACTACAGGCTGAGGCCTATGTACCTTCTTAAGTCGAGTATTGCTCTTGCACATGCATATACAACAGCTGTTAGTAACAATGACTGCATATCAACGAACAAGATCAAGCGCTTCGAGTTGAAGTGAAAATTGTCATTAATTGAAAGTATTTTAAAAGGCATTTTTATTGATGAAACATTATGACTAGAATGTGTTTGATTTAGACTTCCCTTTTTATAAATTTAGATTTACAAGCAGTAATAATACATATAAAATGCTAGTTTTAAATATTTTCCCCATTGAAGAGGCACCAGGGTGAAATCTCAGAGAGCAGAGATTTGCATAAGAAAATTGAACTTGGTTATAAAAGAACTGATCAGTCAAAAGTTGAATACTGGAATTTGCATCTGCTGTTAGAATAGCTTTCCTTGCTTCCCACAGAGCAAAGATTAGTAACATGTAAGGAAGTGGGAGGTCCCATCATATCTCACCTCCCCATGGCCACTACTCTGTAGTAGAGATAGGCCTAAGCCACAAAATTTTGATAAGCAGCTGTACTTTCTCATACTTTGTGGTTGTAGCTTGAGGAACAAATATCAGGGGTGAAATCATGGCCCCTTTGAACTCAATGGCACAACACCCACTGACTTCAAGAGAGCCAGGATTTCACCCAGAAGGGTGGTTCAGACTGATCTCTAATCCGCAATTTTTTTTAGCTGTTTGACAAGAAAGGTTGGGATTTTCCTATTTAATAGAGAAAATGTAAAGCTAAAGAACCTAATGTACACAGGATGGAGGGATTAAAATACTAAACAAAAGAAATATATTTCTCTTCACTTTCCTTGATATTAGTTTTTTCTCTTCATCTGGTATGGCAGGAAAGCTTTGGCAAATCAGTGTTTTCAGCAGCATGCAGGGGTGGCTCTAGCCATTTCGCCACCCCAGGCAGGGCGGCATGCATGTGGGGCACTCTGCTGGTCACCGGTCCCACTGCTTCAGTGGACCTCCCACAGGCGTACCTGAGGAGGGTCCGCTGGTCCCCCGTGACTCCACCTGCACGCCTGCGGGAGGTCCACCAGAGCCACCCGCTGCCCTCCCAGTGACCGGCAGAGCGCCCCCCACGGCATGCCGCCCCAAGCACACGCTTGGCGTGTTGGGGTCTGGAGCCACCCCTGGCAGCATGTTCTGAAGATGGTCAGACTTTGGCTTAGTTTTATCTCCCCTGGCAACTCATCTCATAGTTGAACATATTTGACCAACAATGATTTGTCTAACAACCTTCATCCTAAGTTGATCCATTGATGGCCTTGAAGGCCAGAGTCTTGAATTGACACTGAAAACCAATTCAATTCAACCTCAGACAATTTTGTAATGGTCTATAATTTTGCAGCCACGGTCAATAATGGATCACATAGATGCTTAGATGTCTAACTACCTGTTTGCACCCCCAATATTGTGCCAACAATTGATTCCAACTGCAATATTAAAGGTTGGTTTGAGGCACTTTTGAAAATTGAACTCCAAGATTGTCATACTGGTGAGTTGGGTCATGCACATAGATAGGAGATACACTCTAGTAAGTGTTTAATAATGACAAGCAAAAATCAACTTGTTCACGAGGAAAAGGAAAATTTTCTCTTGCCAAAGTCCTCATTGGACATGCAATTAGTTCTTGATTTGTGTAAACTTTTTTGTCTTTCTAAATATAATTCTGTTTTTCATAGGAAAAAGTTTTAGGGACTTGATTGTATCCTGTGTTATCTAAAATTGAAAATTAGCATAAACACCAGATAAACAACTTCTATACCGTGAAAAAAGTGTCCATAGTAATAATTCTTCGCATTTACAATATGAGCTCATGAGCTGATATAAATCAGAATAGCTATTTTGTCTTCACCAATTTACTGATTGATTTAAACCAACTCAGAATCTCATGCATAGTATATAGCCCTTTCCATCCATGATTCTTTAAAGGCTTCACAAACATGAAGTGTTAATCAAGCCATGCAGCACCCCTCTGAGGTAGGTAAGTGTTAGTATCACCAATTTACAAATGAGAGAGTTGCCTAGAGTCAAGAGTCTTGCCCATGTTAATGGAGTCAGTCAGTGGCAGCACTGGGGATTAGAATTCAGGAGCCCCGATTCTCATTCCCCTGTTCCAATCACTGCATCATACTTCCTGTCAAGACACAATAAAAAGAAAAGGGACATATGACAAAATTGCAGGCTGTCTCTTTAAGAATGTGTTTTGAATTTCTGAATTTGTGTGTCTCATAAGTAGCTGACAAGTTAGGCAAAATGGAGTGAAGGAGGGAGCACTACATGCCAGAGGCCAAGTTAGTCTGCTTCCATATAGTCTAGTTCATGCAGTGACATTTTCAAACAATGCATTCAGTTTTTTTATATTGGTAATGAAAAAGCATATTTTCCCCTTTCAGTCTGTGAAATTCTCTTTTGCTGATGACTTCAGTCATTGTTTGCAATGGTCAAAGCCTGGGGGCATAGAAAAGAGTGATTCATTTGTACATGAGGCACCAGGATTTAGTGAGCACTAAACAGATTGAAATTATTCCTACTTGATGCTTGTTTGAGACAGTCTTCAAAAATATGGACGGTTCCAAATTTAAATCCCAGATCTGGATTGCGATCCAAGTTTGCAGTTCACATCCATTTCTATAACAGGTTGAAGTATGGGGAAGTTTGGATGCAGATCTGTATTTTGAAGCCCCAAATTCAGAAGTATGCACATTATTAAAGAGACACAAGACCCGATTCATGGGTTATATTAGGCTCAGTCTACACTTTAAAGTTTTATTATAGTTATGATAGTTATGATAGGCAGAGGGTGCGATTTTTTTGCTGACATAGCTATGCTGATAAGAGCACTGGCCTAGAAGCAGTTATACCTATACTTGTATAATTTATGATGGTTGCCTGAACCACCATAAGCCATACTAGTATAATCACTTACTTTCTAATGTAACTGTGTGCCAGTTTAAGTATGTTGACATAATGAAATCAGCAAAACTGGTAGGTACAGACAAGGACTTCCAGTAGTTCTATGCCACTCTGCCAATGTAAAGCAGCCCTAAATCAAGTTTGTCTGTCCTCACCACTCAGAATTCTCAGATATTGTATGCCACTCTAGCAGTGTCTTAGGGCTTGGCTACACATAGGTTTTGGACCACTTCCATGACATCATTTTAAAGCTGTATAGCTAAATCAGTCCAAATCTCAAGTGTGGATGCAGTTACACCAATATAAAGGTACTACCAGCGTAGCTTATGCCCATAAATGTAGGTCTAGGCACTTCTAAACTGGTATAACTGTAAGGGGTTATAACGATATGATTAGAAAATCACACACACACACATCTGAAATAGTTACATCAGTACAAAAACTGGGCATAGATGAGGCCCAAGTTACCACAACATGGGCAGCCAGCACTGGGGAGGGGAGGAGGAGGGCAAGGGCATTGCTGTAACATCCATGTACATATTGTTGATCCACAGATGCTAGAACTAACCCTTGAGGCTACTGGCAATAGGCAGAGAATAAAACGGCCTTTAGTCTACTCTTCTCTTTAGTCTGAATTATTTCAAAACCATTCAGATCGGTGCCCAGACATCCAAGAAGCAGGGGGTGCAAAGTGCAAATGTGCTTTTAAAGCCTCCCTTTTTCCTTCTTTCCCGCTGGTTTGACCTGAGAGCTCTTCTGCCAGACCAGAGAGTGGTAGTCATGAAGTTTAGATCTGCCTCCAGAGTTCATATCAAAGGTTTTGGTTTAGGCCTTTCTCTGTTCCTAAATATTATGACCATCACCTTCCTGAATTAGGTCCACACTGACTAAGGTAGCTTTTATTTGAGATTCTTGTATTAATGATTGACTGACTAGGACGGTGAATAAAATACAAGGCAACAAGCCTATGATGTTTACGATAATAGTAGCATACTGCTAATGCAGCACATCAATGCAAACCCTATAGTAGCATTGTGACCTTAGCAAAGTTACTCAGTTCCAAGGGAAATGAACCCCCAAAAAAGGAAAAAAACAGCCAGTTTTTAATTGCCTTTGTCATTAAGCGTACAGAAAAACAAAGTTAATGTAGCCCTTTGTCAATTAAAAGTTGCTGAGGTGCAGTAGAATTTTGCTTCATTGGGTGGTGTGGGCCAGGATAGCTCTAGCTCTCCATCACACCCCACACAAACACCATCCCCCAAATTAGTCCTCCTGAGTCCCAATTCTGTTCCCATTATTGGTTTGCAGCCTTGCAGTACGGCTTGCACTTGAAGAGCGTTACAAACACAGGGAAGTACTAATTATGGACTAGATTGTTCCTTTAAGAAGATTCAAAACCCTAGGAAGACCTAAGGAGGATTGTGCATCCGACCTAAGCCCTCCATAAGCTTCCTAGTGCTCAAGAAGCTTCAAAGATTACACCATTCTAGAGGAAGAAGCAACCATCCCAACCAATGTATAGGGGAACCATGGCTCCACCGTTTACCTTGGTGCCCCAGGGGCACCTGTATGGAGCAGCTCCAGCTCCAGCTCCACACAGGTTGCACAAAGACAACTTGCTACATTGTATTTTGTTCACTGTTCTATTGAATACATTGTTAATATAAGAATCTGAAATAAAAACAAGGCTCTTTGCACCCTCTCATGCACCTGCATAAGGGCCACTTATAGTCTGGCCTTACCTTGTAAAATTATATCCAAGATCATCTTCCAAATATATTTTCCATTGTAAAATAAAGTATAGTACCTTTATTCCTTGCCAGCTGTGGTTGGGTTTTTTGGTTTTGTTTGTTTTTCCCCACAATCATGACTCTTTCCCCATGATTGCTAATAAGGAAAATGCGGTAACCTGCAATGGGTCCTTCCAGCAACGATGAGGATTAAAGAGATCATATATTTAGGGAGAACATTCTCTCTTCCTATAAGCACAATCAAAGTAGCTAGTACCAGCTAAGTTGTTAATGATTTAAGGCCAGATCTGTGCCAAAGTTAAACTTATTTACTCAAACCCTGCCCAGATCCAAGCCATCCTTGCTTTGAGTTTTCAAACCAAAACTTGACAGATGAAAATTTGCAGAACTGAAACAGCCTTCATTTTTGTCCTTAATAGAGATGGGCCAAAACCAGAGACCTTGGCTGGCACTCCTGAAAACCTTTGGGGCTTGAATAAAGACCTGGATCTTCATCATTCCTGGATTTGGTTTTGCAAAACCAAATCCAGACAGACAGACAGACAAGCTTTCGCAAAACTCCCAGTGTTGCCATCTCTATATAAGACTAATTAATTTGCATAGTTTAATGACACCACCAGCTGTTACAATGTACAGGATAATAAGAATACCAGAAACCAAAGTGAAACTGCAAGTTAAGCTGCTTATTATATAATTTAATTAGGCTCTGCTGCACTTTCTCTTCCAATTCCCAACTTACAAGGATTGAATTGTTAGGTACATTTTTCACTTTGGGGTTCTGAAAAGTTTATTTTTACCTGGCAAATGATTTTAAAACTGAGGAAAAGCAGGTCGACTGGTGGTGAAATAAAATAGGAAGTATGCAGTTTCTTCTCACTAAGCCTGGTATCTGCATGACTCCAGCACACAAAGAGCTGGTGTGAATTTCAGGTCCTGGGCCTGCCTTAAATCAGGCCAGTTGTAGAAATTAGGAATGACATGGTTTACCCAGTGGTCTTTGCTAAACAGCTTTTTTTTTAACTTCTATATCAGATGCTCATAACTTATTGGCTCCTGTAAGTCACATGTGTCATTGAGTTAGGAAGGAAGGAAGGAACATGTTGTTATTAGCTAGTCCTTTCCCCCTTTCTCTTCTTACTTCATTGCATGTGGTATTTTCCCTGCAATATCTATTAAACCTGCAACCGCAGAATCCTAATGTAGCAACGTTTGAACAAGAAGGTCCCTCTTTCTTGTGCAACAGAGGATAGGAGTATTTCATTTATGTGTTTGCATATGTTGATTTAAGCCCCTTTATGCTGATTGACTGATTGTCCCATAACATGCCATTTCACTTTTATGTCGCCAGGTCATTAGTTGTCTCTCCCTTGCTCCTCTCTTCTTTGGGTTTTAAAGACCGAATTTTCTGAGCAGGAGACAATCATGAGAAATAACGTTTTTTTGAAAAGGGAGTGATTGTCACTGAAACTGATATGTCCTTGCGATAACAAAAACTGTCATTGCCTCACATGAAACATGTGCTCTCGGGACTCGGCAGAACAAAGAAATCCTTAGTGAAGAGCAGTGGGCCATGTGCGTGCTCTCATCTCTGTGGCACCAGTCAGAATTCACAAACCATTTTTCTCATACACCACTCAGAAAGATAAGTGAAGGAAGTATGTGAACTGTTTCCCTTTATGGGAGGAGTTCAGTACTTGGGTTCTAATTATTGTCCATATTATTTCTTCTGCACATAGTATACATATCCCCCTGCTCAATGAGATTCAACGAGAGAAGCTTCCTTTTGCTAATATTGGGTCTGATCCTGGAGGCTTTCCACAAGGGATCTGAATGAGACTCAGGCCCATTTTCTCTCTCCTTAAAAAATCCGAAGCTGATCAAGAGTGCCATTTCCATAACTGTTGGGATGGAAATTGGCCAAGTTTTTTTCCTGTCTGTTTGAGTGAAAACATTCATACTTTTAGTGCTATAGAAACTCATTAAGTGGCACTGTGATAAAAGGTGCCCTTGCTTAACTGAGACAATTCCTGGAGAACGGAGTGAGTTCAGTACATCAGGGATTCTGTACAATGAATGAATGATCTAATTCCTAAAGTCTGCTTAAAAGCAATGTCTGGTGTAGTCCGAAAGCACATTCATAGTAGTTTACAGGTATGAAGTGATATTTTATTGCCTAAAATATCACGCTGTGTCACCCTTTACTCATTTTATGCCATTTTCCTGTTTTATTATTGTATGACAAGTTAATTGATTGCAATATTAGCAAACACATCTGAAAATGGGGGCCCAAATAAATTAGCTACATATTAGTTGTGCACATCTCAGATCAATATAATTACGTATGTAAAAAAGGAAACTAAACACAGAACAATTTTCAGAGAGGGTAGAATTCATGGGCTCCTTATGTGTACTTATAACTTTTTTTCCTCTGTGAGTTTAAAGTTATTATTTCAAACAGCCATATTCTGATTCGGATTCACCTGGACATTTTGCACTGATATTAGCAAATATTCCATGTATTAGCTGAACGTAGCATATGACCCAACATGGGTAAAAAGACACATATTCTCCAATGTGTGCAACTTGCTGTATTCATAGAAACTGTGGATCCCTGTAGAGAGACTTTGAGGTACACACTGGTCTCCTAATCAAGCCAAAGATGTGAGTTAGAGGTATATAAACCCCAAGTTCTCTCTCCTCCATTTAGACAATTTCTGGGAAGTGTATCTTGATTTTATTGATTGATTGAAATCAATAGGAGTTAGGCACTTAAATACCTTTGAAAACCTGGGACTATGACTTTAACCAGTGAAAGTGCAAAAAGCAGGGCAGTATTTCTCATATGGGTATGTGATGGAACAAAAACAAGTACAAAACCTTATAAGATCAGGTCACTGAGCTAGAATTCTTCTAAAACTGCTTCTCTTCTGTTTCAGTACAGGAGGGAAGGAAGACAACGTTTCCAAGTGTATATTGCTGTAATTGATCATAGATATGCTGATACCTAAAGCAAAACACAACTCTTTGGTTTTTAATGTCTTTGTGTCAAACCCTGCAGTTAAATAATAATAATAAATATTATTATTAATGTTTATTGTTAAATAATAAAGAATTATCTGAAACTATATGAACGGTCACAAAAGGAGATTATAGAAGCTGATACCTGAAGAAAAGTTTGGTAAACATATAATGCTACAGGTTGATGAGGCTAATTCTATGTCAGCATCTGTAAAGACAGAGAAACTGGTACAATCAAGTGGCGTGCAAGTTCACAAAGGTACTATCCAAGATCTCTCTCAGCACAGCCCCTACAAATACATTGGAATCAGGGCACTACCAGAGTTACAACATAAGGAAGTCAAAGAAGAAATGAGGAAAAAATATTAAAGACAACTAATAACTACTCTAAGGACAAAACCCAACTCAGAGAACTTGCTCAGTTAATATGTGGGTGATACCTGTAGTATAGTACACTGCCAGAGTGATCAAGTAAAATCAAAGGAGAAGAAAAAAATTGACATCCAAACAAGAAAGCTTCTGGTGATGCACAGGGTAATAAATATCAATCAAGATGTGGAAAGGATACACATCCAACGATTCGATGGAGGAAAAGATCTGCTATCTGAGGAGGAAGCAATTGACACTGAAGAATATAATGTCAAAATATATGAGGAGTCAGCCAGAGTTAAAGGTCACCTGGTTGCAATAACAAGTGATAGCTGAGCACGTATCCCAGTCAAGAAACACAAAAGAAAAGAGAAAGCAAATCGCCAAAGAAAGACTCAAAAGATTTACCCAGAAATCAGTGCATGGACAGTAGTGGAGAGAGATTGAACCCATTAGTGATTGAAGATTAATAACCTTATGGCTTGCAGAAGGACACCTCAAAAGAGAGATGGAGAGCCTCACTGTGAGTGCACAAGAGCAATCCTTAAGGCTTAATTATTTTCTAAACAAAATTGACCAACAGAACTCCTCCTGGAACTGTGTAATGTGTTCCCAAAAGGAAGAGATGGTGGAGAACGTGTTGAGCACCTGCTGGAGCCTACTGGGAGAAAATATATGAACAGACACAAAGAGGTCACCAAGTGTCTGCACTGGCACCTCTATGGCAAGTACAGATTTAAAGGAACCATACAATACTATGACCACCAAATGAAAAGAGCTCTAGAGAATGAAGAGGGTAGGATTTTATTGTTAATTGTCACCAATCAAACAGTTCAGTCAAACAGGCTGGATACAGCAGTTGTAGAAAAGAAGACAAACAAGACAATGTTGATTGATATTGCCAGACCAGCAGAGGGAAACATAAAAAGAAACAAGAAGAGAAGATTGAAAAGATGAAGAACTCTGCCGTGAGGTGGG
This sequence comes from Chelonoidis abingdonii, assembly GCF_003597395.2. Lineage (NCBI taxonomy): Eukaryota > Metazoa > Chordata > Testudines > Testudinidae > Chelonoidis > Chelonoidis abingdonii. Next base: position 52,132,713 of record NC_133770.1, on the reverse strand, counting down.
ACAATTATGGAAAATTAGAACAGAGATAATCCCAGTGATTACTGGAGCACTTGGAGCGATCTCTAAGGATATGACTGAGCAGCTCAGGAACGCCTAAGGAGTGCAAGACATCACCGTGAGTGACTTCCCTGAGATAGCGCTCTCAGGTACTGAGGGAATTTTAAAGAAACTCAGAAGAATGAGAGCATTTGAGCCCCTAAAATGCAGGAATTCTGCAGAGGGTTTAACAAAACTTCTGACTGCCCAATTCATGGGCAAGATTTACTGATGACTCGGAGATAAATTTTACACAGCAGCTTTCCCCTTTTTATGCTTAAAGATCTTGTACGTTGTGATGGCTACTTGATTTAAAAAAATCCCTGGTGTAATACTGAGGGTATAATAATAATAAATAAAAAAAATATAATAAAAAATGAAAAATATTTATGTTTTTTATTTTTTATTTTAATAATAAATAAATACCTCCAGTAGTACCAAAAGTATACTAGGCACTTTCCAAATGTACAAGAAGGTGCAGTTCCTGTCCCAAAGAGCTCACAATGTAAAAGAACTCCTTCAGGCAACTCTCCCCTTAAAGTTAATGGGAGTTTTGTCCAATTTAGAGAATAATAAGGATTTGGCTCTGTGCTATCTGTAATGGGATTAATGAAACACCAGGCCCTTCTAGCCCAGATCCCATCATGGATTGTCCAACATTTTATACTAGCTATGGAGAACTTGTGTAACTCCATAGCTCTGGGGGTGTGGGGGAGTCGGGTGTGGGGTGCAAATGGTGCAGTTCACAGCTGTCTTCCTGTCTGCCTCTTTACCCCTGTACAAGGAAGAAGTGACCAGCATTTGGGCAGTAGCAGTTTACATGAAAGCTGTGTTTTTCACACTGATTCTTATGAGCTGCTTCCTTCGGACGGTCGGTAAGGAGAGACAGAGCTTTACTCTTCTAGGTCATTGAAGTGAAGTGCCAGGAACTGAAAGTTGTTGTCTGACCAGGGTTCACTGCCCTGTGCGAAATAGGCTAGTAGTCTCAGTCCATTTCTTAGTGGGTGCGGGTTGATATAACAACTAGCTCCAGTTCAGACCTTTTTTGGCCCAGAATTGAATGGGGACAAAACCTGACTCTTCTCGTTCCAAGAAGTGGTTCCACTTGCTCAAGGCTCAGGCACATTTGTGAAGTGGCGTGAGGCAGCTTGCCCTGCCACATCCCATTCCCTACCTGATCTGTGTGCAAATGGAAGAGGTTGTCACCAGTACTCCCTATTGCCCATCTTTCATAAACCCCGAGAAACCACTTCAAGAGTTAATAATGGAAAACAGTGTGGTATTCATGTGATCTGACCAGGTTCAAGCCCAAATCTTTTACAGTTCACAGAGCACAAAAGCTTGGAAACCATCACTTTGCACTGAGCGCTGATCCCTATACAGAAATAATACTGCAACACAGTGCTCCCAATACCACATCATTATTATTTAAAATGACCAGTTTGAAACTCTTGATTTCTCTTTATAATGCTGCTGAACAGAAGTGTTACAAGATGTTTTGCCATTACTTTAAGAACTTTCACAATAAAAGTTCTCTTCTACACAAATCTGAGGTATTTAGCTGAATGATGATCATGAGCAATTATAATCATCGTGGATATAATACACTATTGTTTTAATCTGACCTACTTTTAAAATTGCCTTAGACTGGGTCTGTTTACAAGCCTTTTTACACTATTTAGGCAACACTAATTGTAAGAGAGAGGGGACAGCAGGAAGGGCACTCTTCATGAGAGCCTATTGGCTCTGGACCTTAGTCCCAAATGTCTGTGTGGACCTTCAAGACATACTGCAAATGTGATTGTATGATAGGGTTTCTAGGGAAGCATGAGTGCATGGAGGGTTATCTGGAGTCTAATGGGGGGATTTTGCTGCTGTATTGGCCTGCACAGTATTCTTTACTGTATGAGGCTGTGGCAATATCCCTATGTGGATGTAAATCTAATTATTGCCAGGCTTCCTAGAGCTTATGTACAGGCAACTTTTTCCCTTGTTAAATCCAAATAAATATATTGCATGTGCTCTTAGCTATAAGCATTGCAGGATCTGGTGAATGATTCTGCTACACAGGGGAGGTGAGACTTGCTACAGCCTAGAGACTCAGGACCGAATTCTGCTTGTTTGCTCACATGAGTAAAAGCCATGTCCTGCTTACCTAACTTTGTTTAGTCCTACGAACTCTGGGATTCCATAAGTATAGAGAAGTTCTATATGAAACCAAGTTGTGTTCTGTTCTATATTATATGAATTATTATTCATTGATTTTATTTATTTATACTGCCATAGTTCCTAGGAGCCCATCATGGAACAGGAACTCATTGTGCTAAGTGTTTTACAAACATGGAATGAATAAAAAGATCCCTGCACCAAAGCATTTATAATCTAAATATTCTAATGTGTAGGCAAACAAATCACAAAAAAGGAACCACCGCAACTTGTATAGTCTGATTTGTGCCTTAACTTAGGGCCTGATCCAGCTTCCATGGAAGGCCTCAGGACTGCTGCCCATTGACTAAAATGTGAATAAGAACAAGCCCTGACATATTGAGTTAATGGACCACTATGTTCGGTGAAAAATATACACCAGACGCCCCTATTTTCACATTTGTGCAGAAGAATTGTGGCCTGTAGCTATCAATCAGAAGTCAAGTGGATTTATTTTCTATGTGAATTTCTGATTGCGGATCTATCTTTAACATTTGATGTACTATCTGCAGTTGTAAATTATTCCATGTTCTTTATCGTTAGCACTATCTATGGATACTGATTATCAAGGCATGTCAAAATGTTTCACACTGAATTGCTTTTATTAGAAGATGGCTGTAATGTTCTTGTTGCATTTGAATTTCTGAATGATTTTGTACACATACAAGAAACATCTTAAACCACATTGCATGTTCGTCTTATAAATACTATTTCGAAAGCTCACATTTCCCTTGTAGACCATCTATTATTCGTGGGAAAACAGTAAGTTTCTTTTTATTCCTGTCTGTCTTCTATTAAACTAAAGAACTCTATAAATCAATAATAACCTTTTAGAGATGAACCTCTTTGTAATTATGTCCTCCAAAGCCAGGTAATTGTTTGCATATTTTTACAGAGAAATAAAGAGGGAAAACATGTGCTCAGTGAACTGAAATTTTTTTAAACTGGTTATCAGCATTCATTACATTCAAATTTTTCATCAACATTTTATATTATTTGTGGCCAATTATTTTCTTTCACACAAGAACCAAATTGCTCGATCAGACAATGGTACACACACTGGAGAAGGGAAAGTACAGTATGCTAATTGAGATCTGATTTGGATTTTATTACAATATGGTCTCTATTAAAGATAATAATCTACAACCTATGAGTTAAGGCAATGTTGATTTCAGTCAAATCAATCTTTGTGTATCTCTCTGATGCTTCTGTGACATTTCCCAACAGGAAGTGGCTAAAAGCCCAAACGGGAGTGATCTAAGATTAAGAAACAACACAGACATCTTGAAGGCACTCAGTTTGTAGAATAAGATGACAGCAACCAGAGAGCCCTGAGGCAGTTTTCCAAGATGCCTACTCCCTGTGTGCCAACCATCTGTGTTCATTTAAAGTCTGTGTGTGTGTGTGTGTGTGTGTGTGTGTGTGTGTGTGTAACTATAAGGTAGTAAGAGGGGGAGGGACAAAACTTCTCAGGTTGCAGGCTTGAGTGTGGGCTGTGTTGTGCACTAAAACCTTCTGCCTGGACCTTCTCAAACAAGGCAACATCATCTGACGGTCCCTGAAGAGGAGCAATTTCACCAAGACCAGCTGCAGGGGGCATGTTTAGTGTATTCTTTATTCAAAGTGAAAGATGTTAAGCAGGAAATTTCAGAAGCACTTTTGTTCTGAGAAGGAGAAAGGAGGATCAGGAGAGAAAATAGAAACTGGAAAACATCCATAAAATTAGTCCCAAATCACTGCCTATCCTGTTCATTTCCTGACAAGCTGTCTGTCACATACTGTGCAGCAGGTTATGCAAAGTCTCCTGTGACGTGTATTACCTAGTAGCACATCCATAAACAATAATGTGCAATTTTTACTTCCAGTTTTCAGATAGCACATCTATTTTATTTGTTTTATTTTTATTTGTAATTTAATTTAAAAAGCAATTTGATTTTTTTTAAATGGTACAATGAACATGATACATAGCAAGCAGAAAACTTCCAGTCAGTCTCTCTCTCTCTCTCTCTCTCTCTCTCTCTTCTATCACCAGCACTGAAATTTATTTGGAGGAAAACTGTATAGGACACAAATGAAATGTTACATAAGTGTACTGACTTTAGCCCTGATCCTGCCACTAGCTCTGCATAGGCTGATCCCTGTAAGTGTATGGAGGGCCACTGAAGTAAATGAGGCTCTCCATGTTTAGGTCATATGGGATATACCTTCACAAAGATAAATGTAACCAGATTGTCCTGTACTGAGGGAAGATAGAGAGGACTTCAGAAGCCATATTTCACTGCTGATGAGATTAAGCAATGGAAAATTCAGGCGAATCCAGATCTTATGTTGTCTAAATGTAATGAGCCAAATTCATCCCTGGTGTAACTCTACTGAATTCAGTGGAATGACACCAGAGATAAGTAAGGCCGGATGGGCCACAAGGGTCTGTCCTGATGGATCTGAGTGCAGAATCCAGGCCTATAATTCAAAAGTGTTAGTTTCTAAAACTCATTTCCTTCTTTTGTTGTCTATAGTTATTAAGGGATAATGGAAAGAAAAGAAATGGTAACATTTTGCTTGGCATTTTTTCAAAAATATGCCTGAACATTCCTACAGCCGTTAGTTGTTATATTTCGATTTTCTCCTCCTGTGTTTTTCACCCACTCCCTATGACCTAATTCTAAAAAACATTTCATACTCATACAGGCACTAAGTGATGTTGCAACCATAACACCCACCACACAATGGAAGGCACGAAAAGATGAACCACCCACATACAGGTTCAGTTAAATGAGACCCTTCTTATGCTAATAGGCAGATGCAGGAGGGAGCTCCTAGGGAGGGATGGAGATACTGCAACCTTAAAATACTCACTTCACTTCAGAGGGAAAAGGGGGTGGGGAAAGGTTTATATTTTTATTGTCCTTCAGCAAGTTCAGATTCCTTTTTTCAGACACCAGATTCTTCAGTTCCAGAAGACGGGCTTTGCAGCAGATCTGCTTTAAATGGTTCTTAAATTTTATACTTCCACCTAGGCCATGGGAACTCCTTCTTCAGACACCATGTTAGACAGACAGACAGGGGAAACCAGCTGACTCCAAATACCACTTATTAATTTGACTGACAGAAAGATCCCCCTATAAGGGACCGTAATACTGTCTGGCAAATGGGGTGGGACTTCCATTCCTCCCTGATAGGTTAGATCAGATGCCAGGATGGGTCTCTTAATGGAGTTTCATCTCATCACATTGCTGTCTGCTAATAAGTGGACATACTATTCACCAGCTCCCAGCAGAGGAGGATCAAAAGGAAGTATAAATAATTAAGTAAATGCCCTACTGGGGCAATACGTCAACAAAATAGCTATATGTATTCAGGTTTGTGGGTGCATTATTGTATGTCTGTGTCAAAAGGAAAAGTTAATGGAGGAAGATTTACCCCGACGTGCAATACTCATCCAGATGTGCAACACTTTGGTGAGTCGGAAACCAGGAACAGATATATGCAGATGTCTGTGTGGGACTAGGTCCCAGTTCCATCCATACTATGGTGTTCAGTGTAGAAATGCACATGGTCAGACAGGAGCTACATCTATAGCTGTGATCCCACCACAACACTAACAAAATGCCTCTGCTGTAGAATGACTTATATTGGTCCTTGTTGCTCCTACTCAACCCATTTCCTAATAGGTCTTTTCCCCCGACCCCTTTCTCATACACAACAATTGTTACTGCTATTTATATTACAGAGGTTTGTAGAGGACCCCCACTGTGTTGGACACAGGATTAGAGATAGTCCCTGACCCCAAAGAGTTGGTAGTCTAAATAGATGAATGGTGGGTGGGGAAACTGAGGCACAGAGAGGCAAAGTGGCTTGCTCAAGCTGACACAGCAGGTCAATGGTAGAGCCAGGGATAGAACCCAGATCTCTGCAGTCCCGCTCCTGAGTCCTGTCTGCTGGCCCAAACTGAATGGTAAGGAAACCAAAATTCTGAACCAAACTCATTTAAAACAAGAATTGCAAGTGGAAAACACTGAACCAAATTCATCTCTCTGAAGTTGGTGGAGCTACTCCAGGGATGGATTTGGTCCATTATATGTCAGTTTGCTATAAGACATAAATTGAACTTATAACTTTCCAAATGTGCAAATATACCCCCATCTTTTATTGCCAATCCTTCTGGTTTCAGAGGTGCTCTGTATTTCAAAGCTAACATTTGTACCACTTGTTGCTGTGGTTGTCTCTTATTAACACAGCAAACAGCTAACGAAAATTGATGGCCTTGGAAAAACCCAGCTCATAAGTTAAGACGTTAAATAAGCAAGCTGGCCTGTTGCAGACATCGCAGCCTGGTACACCATCATTTTTTGTCTGATTCAGTCAGGCCATTTATAAGGTTACAAAACCACGGGGTGCAAAGGTTGTGAGAGGATCTTGTGCCAGGAGGAAAGCAGCCTTGCTAATATGCAGACAGCTCATACTTTATGTAAAATAGAGCAGCATTCATTTTTCATGCCAAAGAGTCCAATTCACTCCACTGACTCCGGTGGAGTTATACCACAGATAAATGTAGCCCAGAGTGCTTAAAAATCCTACTTAACTTATACGCAGTGTTTTGCTTTTGTCTTAATTGCCTGACTTTCACACAGGAGTCCCTGTGCTTTACACCAACCACTTCCACTGGCATCTATTACAATGCACCATGTTGGTGTCCTAATTAACTTTCCTTTAGTCCAACACAGCAAATGGCAATGACTAATTCATTGCTGTGTGCAAGCAAAGCACTGAAGTTCACACTGGGCCATCTCCTTTCAGGTGGGTCACCCTTCACAAGGGCAAGGTATCTGAGAAGGCTTTTTCTATGGGGAAATTTTAATCTGGCTGGAGACAGCATATAAAAACCAGCCTGACTAGTCCAACAGGAAAATCCAGCTTCAGTTTCTGACAAGCGTGTTCTACAGCTACATTCATTTCAAGGAAGCCTGGTCTGTTCTGAGTTGAAAATTGATGGCTGTTATGTGACCACTTAGTACAATTTATATTATCCACAGTTAGTAGCCCACAGCATATAAATATACCTGCAAAAATAAACCGGGTCAAAGTCATCCCTGGGGTAACTCCCTTGAATTCATGGAACTACACCAGGAATTAACTTTGCCTATTACTTTTAAATAACTTCAATGATCTGGCTTCATCTACATTTTCCTTATCTTAATTTAATCACAATTGAAACGTGTCTTTTAAAGTCCACACTATTCCTCTACTGAGGACAATAGTGTTACATTTTAAATTGTGCATATACAGCCAATAAGACATCCTCAAATTTCTGGGGTGAAATCCTGGCCCATAGAAGTCAAGGTGAACTTTCATCCCCTCCTTAATGGTGTAGGCTATTCTTAATGTAAATTTATGTGTATACCATTGGCTTACTGGAGTTACTCCAGGGTTAATTAAGCCATTGAGTTGTTGGAAGGGTTTTTTAACAAGGTTTCTGGGCTCTTTACATTTTCTGCATTTCATGTGTGCTATATATCTTTATTTATAACATGTGTTTTCCTAAAGGAGTTCCCTGTCAAGTATCTTTCTATTTAATGATGAGTGATGATGAGAACATGCCTTAAATGAAAAACATAATTGTCAATGAGATTATGTAACCTTTTTTCCTCCATAAGCAGACCTTCCCCTGACATCGCAGTCAGATTTTACATAGAAACCTTTTGTGTTAAACAAGTTGACAAATATATTATTTCTCTGAAAATGAAAAAGCATCAAGATCTGATTTATGGTGCAACCACAGCAGTTGAGAACACTACTAACCTTTAATTCTGTTTTTCAAAATGATATGCCTGAAGAAATAAAACCTAGGAGAAGATATAAAGGCAGAAAGAGTGAAAGTCCTGATGTCTCTGAATAAACTGAACATCAAAACAAATGAGCCCTAATTACCCCATTGGTAGTCATATAAAATTAGTCTTTATTAGTACAGCTGCATATTCTACTTTGCAAAGGCTCTTAAGGAGATTGGATTGAGTTTTTGTTTAATTATAGACAATTAAGTACTATAGGATTTTTACATCTGGATTTGAGAATATGAGGTGACATTTCACTTGAAAAGTTTCATAGCATTTAGGAAGGAAAAAGATACAGTTTGGTTACCTTATTTTCAGTTAACCCAAAAGCAGAGCTCCCTACAGTTTGAATTCAAACTAATTGAAACATACTCTCTTTATTGCTTTGAACAATAGAATAGTGCCTACATTTGACAATCCCTGATTCTGTCACAACAACACAGATTTAAAAAACGCCAACCCCCACCTCACCCTCCCCCAACAAAAATAGGTACAGAGAAAAATATTCTATACAACATTTTCTTGCAGTTGATCTGCTTTAAATCCATTCACATTTCTAAAAGTTCTGTCTCTCTGGTTTTTTAGATCTGAAGCCTTCCAAATACATTCTGCTTGCTGTTAAGTGGCTATGACAGGAAATATTTTCTCTGTATAAAATAAATAGTAGCTGTATCAATTAGCTATGAATTTTTTGTTGTTGTTGATCATTTTATAACATAAATATACATATAGGAAAATGCTACCTAATTTTATCCAGGTTACTGGCTTTCTCCATTTGTGCTAGTGTCACCATAACACCCTAGATCTCCCTCATTTGGGTCTCCTGGGAAATTAAGCCAATGCCAGCTTCAGGTCCCTTTTATTTACTGTGGAACAGCTAGTGCCTTTGAATGCAGCCCACGCATGAATGAAATGATCAGCAAAAGTCATTATTGTGTCCACTGGAGCTAAGGGACTATCAGCATTTCCATTTACACCTCAGATTTCTGGGGTTTAGCACTTACCCATAGAAAAGGATCTGGGGCTGAAGCTAGTCATATGAGATCTCAGATCAAAAGTGGCTGGGATTTTTTCTTTGGGGGTGTATACGTATTAAGTGGGTGCGAGTGGAGGGAATTGCAACTTTAGATAGAATAATTGCTCTTGCTGTTGTATGGAAGTTACAGGGATGCACTTAAGGGATTCACACAGCTAGAGTAAATCCCCACACATCATGCAATAGTTGGGAGGCGGGGGTCGAGGAAAGGAATAAAATATAAGCCTGGTTCTGCTCTGTGCAAAACAAATGAACAGTGTCAAAAATAGTTGCAAACACTTACAACTGGGCATAATGTTCACTGCAGTGGCCAGTCCCCTGGTTTTACTCACTGTGGCAAGAACTGACAGGCTCCAAAGTGTTCTTCCTGCTTTGGTAGATCAGTGTGTCTACTTTCCATCTCTGTACTTTGGCCAAACACAGCCAGGCTACTGCTTATGACCAAATATGGACTGCTAGTAATGGATGTTTATTCAGTAGTGGTGGGATTCACAAGGGGAGTTAGGCTGCAACACCTCATTCTTAGACGCTCTGCAGCCTAGTGGAATTCACAACCTAGAATTAGATGCCCAGGTTCCCTATACAATGCATGGTGAGAATTAGACATCTAAAACAGAGGTTCGCAGAAGCCAGCATGCTGACTTGGGAACTGCCTTCACTAGTCATTAGGAAATGTTGAGGAAAGGGATGTGACCTCCCCCTTCCCCCAAGGGAGTTAGGTACATAACTTCAAGCTGGAGGGATTCACAGCCATGCAGAGGTGAAAGTAAGCTGGTACAGGCCGGTAAGAAAAGGTGCAGTAACTACAGGCAAGAAAATGGAGCATTCTCTCCCTCTCCTCCTCCTCCTCCTGGCTCCAATAATGAGAACCTGGGGGCCTGGCTCCACGAATGTTTGGGGCCAGGTCTCCCCCCTGGCCACACCTGATGCCCCCCCCCCCGTGCCTCCCCTGAGTGTGTTCTGGCCCCCCTTTGCTGCCCCCATGCACCTCCCTGGGTCCCACCGGAGCCATGTCTTTCCCCTAAAGGTCCATGCTGCCTGCCTGCATTAACTGCTGCTGCAGGGTCCTAGTGCCTCCCTCCACTACTGCCAGGGCAGGCTGCCCTTCCCCTTCAGACCCTTTCATTTTCCAGTGGGACCCTCCACCAGTACAGCCTCCCCCCTGCCCACAGTCACCACTCTTGCCCTGTGCTGGGCAAGGGGCAGCCCCATTCCCCACCCCCAGTGAGGCTACAGTGAGGGGCAGCAGCAGGGGAGGAGGCGCACATGTGCTGGCAGCCCCTCCACCATGGCATCCACCACAAAGGGAGGTGAGGGGAATTCCTGGACCTGAGAGGGGCCCTAGGAGCACGTGCAGTGACAATGTGTGGTGGGGGGGTGAGTGTTCTGCCAGGGGGGAGAAGGGGGTCCCTACCTCAGAGCTCGCTGCTGCCGGCAGGGAGAGGGCTGGAGGGAGTCCTCCTCTCTGGCTCCAGTCCCAGAACAGCCTGCCTGCACCCCAAAATCATCCCCAGCCCTGCCCCACCCCAGAACCCACACCCCCAGCCACAGCCCTCATCCCCCCACTCCCCAACCCTCAGTCCTAGCCCTGGGCCTCTCCAACACCCCAAACCCCTCATCTCCAGCCCCAGCCAGAGCCCTCATCCCGATGCACCCTAACTTTCTGCCTCAGCCCTGAGTCTCCTCCCACACCCCAAACCCCTCATCCCCAGCCACACCCCAAATCCACCCCCAGCCTCACCCCACAGCCCTCATCCCTGCACCTCCTCCCTCTGCACCTCCTCTTATCCCCAAGCTCCCTCCCAGAAACTGCACCCCCCCTCCTGTCCCCAAATTCCCTCCCAGAGTCTGCACCCTGCACCCCTCCTGCACCCTAGTCCTCTGCCCCAGCCCAGGGCCTGCATTCCATTCCTCCTCCCCCACCCAAACTCCCTCCCAGAGCCTTGGGCAGGTGGGGGGTGGAGTTGGGGGGGCAGAGTTTGGGCAGGGGCAGGTTCTGGGCACCACCAAAATTTCTACAAACCTGCCATCCCTGCCGGCAAGAACTGGTGCGGTATACCGGGGTGGACCGGCTTCCTGAGGCAGCAATTTAAAGGACTGGAGCCCAGAGCCCTGGGGTAGCGGTGGCAGGGCTCAGGTGGTGATTTGAAGGGCCTCAGAGCTCCTGCTGCTACTACTGCCCCTGGCCCTTTAAATCACCACTGGAGCCCCACAGCCACTACCCCAGGGCTCTGGGAACAATTTAAAGGGTCTTGGCCCTTTAAATAGCCCCCAGAGCCAGCTGGAGCCCTGGGGTAGCAGCAGCAGGACTCTGGTGGCTATTGAAAGGGTTCAGGGCTCCTGCTGCATCTACCACCCCAGGCCTTTTAAATAGCCTCCAGAGACCTGCTGCCGCTATGCCAGGGCTCCAGCAGCAGGGCTCTGGAGATGATTTAAAGGGCCCTGGAAGGTAACAGCAGCCGGAGCCCCGGGCCCTGCTGCTGGAGTCCCGGGGCTCCATCGGCAATTTAAAGAGCCCGGGGCTCTGCTGTGGTAGCAGCAGCTAGAGCCCCAAACCCTTAAATCGCCCTCAAACCCCAGAGCTCCCAGACACCTCTGCAGCTGGGAGCTCCGGGGTGATTTAAAGGGCTTCGATCTCCCAGCTGCTGCTACCAAAGCCCTATCCCTGGGCCCTTTAAATCCTGATTTAAAGGGCCTGGGGATTTAAAGGTCCCACCTTTTACGGTGGATGCCACGCCCCTTCCTGTGGAGGCCACGCCCCTCCTCCAGACTCCAGAGAACTGGCGAGTCCTTTAAGTTACTTTCACCCCTGCAGCCATGCACCTTTTCCTGGAGATAGGCGCCTAAACCAGGTCAGCCCTTTTTTCTGAAAAAGCTAAGGAGGTGGTGGTGCTACTGCTCCCCTTGTAATCTTTAGCCCAGTGGTCAGAACACCTGCCCAGAATATTCACTCACCTCAGAGGTGGGAGACCCAGGTTCCCATCCCCAACTCCAATGAATATTTACCATAATTGTTTCATATAAAATGAAACCCCTCCAATAGGAGCAATTGATAGAGACCTGCTCCAGAATAACCAATAGCTCAGTAGTTAGGGCCTCTCATAGAGGACCTAAATTCAAGTCTTTGTTCCACATCAGATGGGGGGTGGGATTTGAACTTGGGCTTCCCACATGCTGGGTGAATGTTCTAAGCACCAGTATAAAGATTATAAGACATGGTGGAAAGCAAACCACCTCTTCTGCCTCTGGGTTTGGATGGGCTCAGAACAGAGCTACCCACACAGGCCCCAAAGGAAAGATACAATGGGGCGGAGGAGCTAAGCTGCTGGCAGTGTCAGGATTTAGGCAGCTGTACAGGTGCCCACCAGCAGGAATGTAGGTGCCTCAGGGACTTTAACAGTGGATAAATAGCTACTTACAAGTTTAGGGGGCAGCTGAGCAGGGGCGTTGTATATGCAAATAGTGACTAAATGTTGGATTTAGGCACCTACAGTGGTAGTTAGGCACAGGTCCGACTGGTGAATCCCAGTCCAAGGGCATTAGCCTTCTGGTCAATCCAATATTAACCAATATTTTACCGAACATAACTGACCAGCCTGGAAACTAAACTTCTCTTTATGTGAGAAATAAACCAGTCTTAGATTAGTTATTATATTTACTTGATAAATATATAGCTGTGTCTTTCTCCACTATTTCTCACATCTTCCATGAGCAATTACCATTTTGTCTGCCCACCTCGGGTGGGATGTGTCATAAACAGATAGCTAAGGGTTAATGTTTCTTTTATCTGTAAAGGGTTAACAAAGGAAACCAAACACCTGACCAGAGGACCAATCAGGAAACCGGATTTTTCAAAGCTCAGGGAGGGAATTTTTGGGTGTGTCCTTTGTCTGTGTCTCTGTTGCTCTCTTGGCTCTGAGTGATCTCTCTATCTTCAGGCTTTCTAATCTTCTGTTTCCCAGTTGTAAGTACAGGTATAAGACAATATAGGTTTTTATATTTTTTTTGTATTTACATGTGTGTAGTTTGCTCGAATGTTTTAAATTGTATTTCTTTTTGAATAAGGCTGTTTATTCATTTTGTTTTCTTTTAAGCCAATGACCCTGTATATTGTCACCTCGATACAGAGACCATTTTTATGTCTTTTATTTTCTTTTTATATAAAGCTTTCTTTTTAAGATCTGTTGGATTTTTTCCTAGTTGGGCTCAAGAGGATTGGGTCTGCAGCTCACCAGGGAATTGGTGGGAGAAAGAAGACAGGGGGGAAGGGAAAATCTCTTTGTGTTAGAGTTACTAAGCTTAAAATTTGTATAGCCTCTGGGTGAGGGGGAGAGACACTTGATCTCTCGGTGTTGTGTTTCAAGGAATTGAAGCAGGGTAATCCCCTGGTGTACCCAGGGCGGGAAGATCTGGGAGGAGGTAAAGAGGGGGAAGGGAAGTGGGTTATTTCCCTTTGTTGTGAGACTCAGGGCCTCTGAGTCTTGGGGTCCCCCAGGGAAGGTTTTGGGGAGACCAGAGTGAGCCAGACACTGGAATTTCTGGCTGGTGGCAGCGCTATCAGATCCAAGCTAGTAATTAAGCTTGGAGGGTTCATGCAGGCACCCACATTTTGGACGCTAAGGTTCAGAATTGGGACTTATGCTTTATGACAGGGTGGGATTCTGTTCTCATTTGAACTACATTTATTCTGGAGTAACTCCTGATTGAGTCAAGCCAAGTCTGAAGATTGTGGTCCTGATTCTCCTCCCATTTCAGGTTCTTCTATACCAATGTAACTGCACTCTACAATCATATTTACTCCTGATTCTCACCTGTGTAAGCGGTAGAAGACTCAAATATTTCATATACTGAAATTTGCTTGATACCTTGCAGTTTGTATTTGTGTGTGTGTATAGTCCTCGGGAGTGTCAAAAATCCATGTAGTGCCAGAGTGCTAGCTTTTGCATTTAGATATCTCATTTAGTTGAAAGATACGTAAAACCATATGTCACCAGACAGATCCTAATTTACCCACATGTAGTTCTGACTGATGCATATTTCAGCCAGTCAGAGGGCAATGCACATATATTGACTAGGGGGTGCATTTTACCCAACAAATTTTGATGGACAACACTGTCAATCCCCCAATAACAACTCTATTTCTCTTAGGCAGTCTCCAACTGTCCTGATGGAGCATTTCAGCTCTCTTCCATTGAGGCCAGTACACTGAATATACCATCAATACTGGGCCAAATTTAGATGGGTGCATTTCCACCTCTGTGCCTCCATATTTTCTCCTGCCCTCATCTTTTGGTGCATTATTTTATTTTGCTTCTAATAGGCCCCGCACCCTTTTGTTCTGTGTATTCTCAGGTTCCAAGCCCGATCTTATTCCTTGCCCTCCTTGAATGTATTTTCTGTCCCACTCCTCTTCCTGCATTGTCAGTGCTCTTATTTTCTCTGTGCTTTTCTTTCCAAGTCTTCTTTTCCTTTCCAAGTCTTCTTTTCCCCTTTTGCCATGTCCTTACTGCCTTCTATCGGGTCCTGGAGAAAGGATGTAAAATCCTTTTTCCACTAATATGTGGGCCAGGAACTACATCTGGAGTTTGTGCATCTCCCCTGTAACTAGGTGTAAATATGCTTTCGGTTTTCTTTCTGGGTAGCTGAGAGGCAGCTGGCACACAACGGCCAGGGGAATAGTTGAGAGGCAGCCACGGGAAGCAATGCTGTGTGAAGCAGTACACTGGGAATAGGGTGACAGGTGTGAACAATCTGGGGTTACCTCAGGTCTCAAGATTTTAATGAAACCAGTTTCAATGGAGCCAGCTGGGTCTCTGGGTAATCTGGTCACCTATTCAGATGGAATATACTGTACAGACACCTGGCTGGAAGGCTAAATCTTCCTTATTTGGGCTAAATCTTCTTTATTTGGGACAAAGCATGTAATCTTTGGGGAGCTATGAGCATGAGTGCATTCAATAGTAACCTCTATAGACCATTCTTTGGAGAACTGTAGCATCCAGGCAGAGTAACAGTTTTGCACTGAAGCAGATGTGAGCCCCTTAGATACACAGATTATTCTATGGGCAAAGGTCTTATGAGAACCTAAGGGAAGAACTGAGTTCTTAAAGTGAGAGTATTTCATTTGTTCACAACATTTCAAGACAGGTCACAAGAAGGTTACAAGAGTTTCCCCAGAGAATGTTAATAAAAGTTAAATCTCTTGTTACTGCTTAGAAAGCCCCAGTGACAAGGGAGATCTCATGTTCAGCTTCCATCCTGGGCCTATGGAATTCCACAGCTTAAAATAGATCTTACATACTCAGTAACCTGGAATGGCTCCATAACATAGCCTCTATTTACATTGAATTGATAGTTCTGTGTTCAACCATAGTGAGCCTGGCTCCTGTGTTGCTACAGTCTAAAGATCAACAGGATGAGAGTTACCCTGAGCAATTTTCTTAGATTGGGAGGTTTTAAGAGTACATAAAGAATAAGGACAGTGACCACCCACACAGTCACCAGTAAGAAGTCTTGTCTGTATTATAAGTTTTACTAAGCAGATGATTAGGGTTACAATCACGCATAAGCAGAAAAACCAGAGAGACCCTATACAATAGCTAGTGCTGTATTCATACTCACATACCCAAAGTTTGTTGGAGCTGTCAATATGAAAGTCCACCAGTCAATCTCTCTGTGAAGCATGAGTGTAACAGCCACTGGAGCTCCTGCAGCCCTGAAACAGCTCTGCTACCATTCCATGGCCTCCAGAAAAGCATGGGACACAGTTTCATCATTTGAACCATAGAAAAAAGGCAGCAACCAGTCCCTGGCCCATGCTAGTGCAGGCTGGTAAGTGCATTAATGGAGAATAATAGTGGCTGAAACATTGGGTCCAGGAACAGCTGAGGCAATAAAGGTTAGGAAATGGTAGGGAATGATTTGAGCAATAAAAGCTTTGTGGCAGCAGTAGTTGCAAGATGCTTATGAGTAGGAGGAAGAAATGTGTGGTGCCCAGGTGGCCTGGGGTTGGGTGGATGGGAGAGAGGAGAGAACATAAGAACATAAGAATGGCCATAGTGGGTCAGACCAAGTATCCAGCCCAGTATCCTGTCTACTGACAGTGACCAATGCCAAGTGTCCCAGAGGGCATGAACCTAACAGGTAATGATCAAGTGATCTCTCTCCTGCCATCCATCTCCACCCTCTGACAAACAGATGCTAGGGACACCATTCCTTATCCATCCTAGCTAATAGCCATTAATGGACTTAACCTCCATGAATTTATCTAGTTCTCTTTTAAACCCTGTTACAGTCCTAGCCTTCAAAACCTCCTCAGGCAAGGAGTTCCACAGGTTTATTGTGCGCTGTGTGAAGAAGAACTTCCTTTTATTTGTTTTAAATCTGCTGCCCATCAATTTCATTTGGTGCTCCCTAGTTCTTATATTATGGGAACAAGTAAAGAACTTTTCCTTATTCACTTTCTCCACACCACTCATGATTTTATATACCTCTATCATATCCCCCCTTAGTCTCCTCTTTTCCAAGCTGAAAAGTCTCAGCCCCTTTAATCTCTCTTCATATGGGACCCATTTTAAACCCCTAATAATTTTAGTTGCCCTTCTCTGAACCTTTTCCAATGCCAGTATATCTTTTTTGAGACAAGGAGACCACATCTGTACGCTGTATTCAAGATGTGGGCGTACCATGGATTTATATCAGGGCGATAAGATATTATCCATCTTATTCTCTATCCCCTTTTTAATGATTCCTAACATCCTGTTTGCTTTTTTTGACTGCCATTGCACACTGCGTGGATGTCTTCAGAGAACTATCCACAATGACTCCAAGATCTCTTTCCTGATTAGTTTTAGCTAAATTAGCCCCCATCATGTTGTATGTATAGTTGGGGTTATTTTTTCCACATTATCCACATTACATTACATTATATTTATCCACATTAAATTTCATTTGCCATTTTGTTGCCCAAACACTTAGCGAGAATTGACTGGGTCTCACACTATTCATGAAAAGTTTTAGGATTTTTACCAAATCCTGCACTGACATGGGAAAGGACAAGATGGCTGATATAACTCTTCCATCTCTAGTTATTTCTGTGGTACAGTGTAGTGAAAACAGAAAATCTAATACATATAATACCAAATATGAAGTTTTCCCAGCAAACTGATAATGTTTGGTCAAATCTTGGCCCTGAAGCAGTGTGGGGCCTGCTTAGAACCCAGCCACGCTCTGGACCTAGGGAAGCTTAAGGTTACATCCCTTAAGGGCCAACTGTGTAGCTCCTTAATTCTCCACACTCCTCAGGTACGGATTCTGGAGACCAGATTCTCCACTCCACTGGGTTTGTGCTGATGTACCAGGGTGGAGAATCAGGCTGTCACTACACCTCCATCCCTCAGCCATAGATAAAAGCCAGAGTGCTGGCGTTTGATGTCAAGGATGCAGAGCCTCCCTGATGTCCTAGCAGGAGGGAGGGGTTTTCCCTGACTGAGCGACTGCTAGTGGAAAGATTTAATGGGTCAGTATGGCCTATAGCCAGCTCTTCCAGCCAACAGCTCAAAACTGCAGCTGTTGGTTGGAGGAAGGAGCCCATCTAGGTGACAATGCATCAGATGACAATCAAGGAAAAAAGACCCCAGTGCCCTTTGCAACCACTCAATCTCCCCAATAGGTAAACTTTTTTTTCTCCAGAATCTGACTTCAGCTCCTGGTCCTCATCCCTCTCTTTCAGGCACCTCTATGGGGGAACTGGCATTGACAGAGAGGTGGGACTAAGAACCATGTAGGGGTGTGCTCCCTGTTTATAGATCCACAGACCAGGCTTCTTTCTGTTCCCTTTCATACTAAGCCCAGCTATTCTCAGGATTGACCCAACCTATGTGAAGATTTGTTACATGGGACTAACAGTCTTCAGCACCCTGTTCTCCTGTGTAACTATGAGTCAGGATCTGACCCATCTGTGTTATCACATTCACAATTTGTGAGTAGAATAACTTTAAACAGAGATTCAATTAATATCGTCAACTAGTTGGGATTGCTTTTATTTCTGCTGTTTACTAATTAATTTATTTTAGGGGTAGATCTTTAAGACCTTGAAAATGTGCAGGCAGGACAAACAGCTACTGAAGAAGGGTTTGCTCAATTAGGGAAAAGGAGCTATTAGCTTGTCAATGTTTAAGCTCCAGAAGTTCCTAGGTGAAAAGCTACATTGAGGGATTCCTATCAGAGTATTTATTGACCTTTAAACCCTTCAGCTCTTCTGTCACTGATGTTTAATGGGAAGTCACTTAGTCTGTCAGGCTGATAACTAAGGTAATGAAGTAGTCTAGGACCCTGGTTTACTACTTTGTTATTCTAACACTAATTTTAGAAAGTTAAAAATAGATTGGCTAAAAATAAGAAATAAGAAGTTTTTTTTTTCCTGAAACAACAAAGCTTCTGTTACCAACCTCGCAGAATTATTTGACCATCATTAAATTTCAAAGAGGTTCTTTTCTAGTAAAAGTTTGTTATAATTTTGTGAGTTAAAGACTTTGTAAACCAATTTCATTTGACAATTGGGCATACGGAATAAAGGCAGATGGTGATTACTCGCTTGGTTATATATTTTCACTGCTATACAAGAAGACAGCGAATGCTTATAGGAAAGTAGTGACACCATGAGGGGGGAAAATATAATGTGTCTATAACAATCAGTTTACTTTAAGATGGGACCACAAATACTAAAATGCTTTATTCATAATGGTACGGTTATGGCATAGCAACACTAAAGGGCAGAGTTAAGGTTTTTGGCTACCTTAATTGTGCATTTCTTACCTTAATATGTCCTTCGATCTCAGCTCTTCCTATCATTGTGAAGAAGAATTCACCAAGCGTTGGATAGTTCACCCACTAATAGGGAATGTGAGCTGGGTTTAGACCATTGTGAGACGGTTAGTTTTACCCTTACATTTTTTTTAAATGTAACTTTAATCCTGAATTTCCTGGGTTTTTAAAGATTGTGTTTTGGATAATTAAAACAACCTTGAAATGTTTAGCCCTTAAGTTATATTACTGATATATACCTCTTGACCTTAACTTCATTTTAACATACTACTGTAATTTTGCTGTGGTATATATAAATATGTACTTAGATTAAGATTAGTGTGTAACTCTGGGTATGGCTAAGATTTCTTTAGCAAAGACATTTTAGTGGATCTCATTTCTGGAAGGAAAAGAAGCAGCTGATAAGAGTTCAAAAACCAGTTTTTTATATATTTTTTAATTACACATTTTATTAGTTTATTAACATTCATTATATTTAGTGTACACCAGTAAGAAAACTGTTTTGTTTTTACTTTGTGTTTTGTACAACAATCCTCTACCCTTTTGACATCTTATCACATCCAGAATGCTGGAGTAATTTAGAAAAATTTGTTGTTTTAAAGTAAAATTCATTTTCTTCTCCAAACCTAGAAAAAGCCACTAATCTCTTTAAATATCAATACATAATGCTGTTAGTTTTTCAGCATTAAAGAAAATTAGGAAAATGTTTTAATGATAGTTCCTTGAAAAACTGTTCTAGTGTAATTTTACTTTAAAGATTCATAGATTCATAGACTCTAGGACTGGAAGGGACCCCAAATACTGTCTAGACCATCCCTGATAGACATTTATCTAACCTACTCTTAAATATCTCCAGAGATGGAGATTACACAACCTCCCTAGGCAATTTATTCCAGTGTTTAACTACCCTGACAGTTAGGAACTTTTTCCTAATGTCCAACCTAAATCTCCCTTGCTGCAGTTTAAGCCCATTGCTTCTTGTTCTATCATTAGAGGCTAAGGTGAACAAGTTTTCTCCCTCCTCCTGATGACACCCTTTTAGATACCTGAAAACTGCTCTCATGTCCCCTCTCAGTCTTCTCTTTTCCAAACTAAACAAACCCAATTCTTTCAGCCTTCCTTCATAGGTCATGTTCTCAAGACCTTTAATCATTCTTGTTGCTCTTCTCTGGACCCTCTCCAATTTCTCCACATCTTTCTTGAAATTTCATCTAATAAAATGAAAATTGATTCCTAAATGTGTCTTGGAGTTTCCTTTCAAGGTTTTAGCACAGACCTGTAAATATATCTGCCATATGGAGGGGCTGGGAGAGAAGTGTCCCTTTTGTTGAGAGGCAGAATCCACTAATTCTCATTTCCTCCCTCTTCAGACATATTTTCTGAAACATAAGTTACAAGGGCAGGTGTGGTTAGTCATTGAATCATAGATTATTAGGGTTGGAAGGGACCTCAGGAGATCATCCAGCCCAACCCCCTGCTCAAAGCAGGACCAATCCCCAACCAGCCCCCTCAAGGATTGAGCTCACAGCCCTAGGTTTAGCAGGCCAATGCTCAAACCACTGAGCTATCCCTCCCCTATAGCTAGCAAGTCTCCAGATTATTTTTTAAGAATATGACTGACTGTGTTAGGCAGGAGCAATAATTTTACAAGTAGATATCTCTTGATGAATCCCAAGGAATTTGTTGAAATCTTCATCTATCCACTCCCGCTCCAATTACGATCTAGTAGTTCTCTTTTTTTACTTGTCTGTTACCCGTCAAGCACACCTAACCTACCGTATAAACAATAAATCTCTTAGGACAATGCCTGGCACAAAGATTCCCAACTGGGTTGCAATTTTGGATGCTACCACACCTCTGCCATGCCCATACACTGCAAGAAATTTGGCTCTACACCAGCCAGTGGTTCCTTCACACAGAAGAATCCTCATCTGACTGCTTAAACCGGCTTTGTGGGCCTTCTCTGCTTCCAGAATGGCTCTAGTGGGATCCAGGTTCTCATAGAATCGTAGGACTGGATGAGAACTCAAGAGTTTATCTAGTCAAGTCCCCTAAACTCACGGCAGGACTAAGTGTTATCTAGACCATCCCTGACAGGTGTTTGTCCAACCTGCTCTTAAAAACCTCCAGTGATGGAGATTCCACACCTCCCTAGACAATTTATTCCAGTGCTTAACCACCCTGACAGTTAGGAAATTTTTCCTAATGTCCAATATAAACCATCCTTGCCGCACTTTAAGCCCACGGCTTCTTGTCCTATCCAAAGAGCTAAGGAGAATATTTTTTCTCCCTCCTCCTTGTAACAACCATTTATGTACTTGAAAACTATTATCATGTGCCCTCTCAGTCTTCTCTTCTCTTCAACCCTATTTTTTTGATCTTCTCTCATAAGGAATTCCCTCATAAGTCACCTTTCATCATTTTTGTTGCTCTTCGCTGGACTTTCTCCAATTTGTCCACATCTTTCCTGAAATGTGGTGCCCAGAACTGGACACAATACTCCAGTTGAGGCCTAATCAGCATGGAGTAGAGCGGAAGAATTACTTTCATGTCTTGCATACAACATTCCTACTAATACATCCCATATCCCAGAATGATGGTTGCTTTTTTTTTTCTTGGTGAGAAAAGAGAGGTCGCAAAAACGCCTGAAGATAAAACACACTTGCCTTTCATTGATACAATAATTTAGCCATGTGCACAAAGTTTCTGGGTTTTTAGTTTTTCTTCTTGAGGGACTTTATATCTTGTTGGGATATTATGATATTTTCATCTGCATGTGTATTTTAGCAATGTGTCACTCTTGTGCATATTTTAAATGAAAATCTGTGGTCACTTTATTTCTGATACCATTCAATATTACTTACCATGAACATCGAGAACTTCTGTTATTCAGCCATCTTTAATTCAACTCCTCCTTCTACGCCTCCACTGTTAGGTGGCAGTATTGCAACAGTTTGTTTTGTATTGCTTTTTGCTTCCCTTTAACATGACACAGTATCATTATTTAATCACATCATGTTAAAATGCACACTGCCTCACTGAAAACTGGAGAGGTTGTAATGGTAACCGTAGCTTGTTGGCAAGCTAAGATAAAAATCTTCAGGTATTCCCCCCTAGCCAGCCAGAACCTATTTTGCAGTACATTACAAAATTTTTCTTGACAGTTATATCCTATATACCAAAATACCTTTCTACTAATGAATAGTCTTGGATTGATCTACCTTGATAGTTCCTCCTCACTCTGGGCTTATTACAAAAGGCATAAAGTATCTACGCACTTAGTTTCATTAGTAAATAGCCTCACTGCTCTTGCTGGTATTGTACTTGTGTTGCTGCGAATAACACCATGGCCACTTGTTCGTTCCTCTTATTTGCATTCCAAGATATTCCAGGAACGTATTCTGGGTTAGATTCTTCACCTATGCTGTACTGACTAGGAAAAGAACTGATGCTGTTAATGGATTTCAAATTATGAATTGAACTTCCTTGATGCCAGAAATATTTAAGTTGGGTCTTTTGATGGTCAGACTGCCACATGAGCTGCTTACTTGCCTTCATGGGCTTTGCAACGGCTAACGTTTTTCGTTTTGTTTAGATAACATTTTCACTACACTCTAGGTACCTGAAAAATATTTTGGAAGTGCAAAAAAGATTTCAATCTAATTGACTTTCAAGAACTTTGACAGCAACCAGAGTCTTCACCCAGGACAATACTTGTGCTAATATATAGACAAAAGTTATTTCCGGTCATTTTTAGAGATGTTTTAATAGTTTTCCCTCTACCTCTGAGTGGTTTACAGATGAACACATTGTTCGTTTTCAAAAATATCAATTTTTAAAATGTCTTTTCCTGTGACATGGGTCATGTGCAGAATACATGATTGTGTGGAGTGGTATTAAGGTGTTACAGGCCCACACTTGAGCTGCATAGTTTAAAACGCAGGTTAATAATGATCAGAAGCATATAAGCAATTGAAGTTGTGGTGCGGTATAGAGGTTTTGCCAGTTTTAAAGCTGCACTGCATTTCTCCAGACACACCTTTTAGAGACTCAAACACATAGGCTAAGAACTTCAAGCTTAAGACTTCTACATTGTCATAGGGTGAAGATACAATATGCTGATTTCCCTTCACACACAGCCACATTTCCCTGTTACTTTGTGAAGCTCTTCAGAGCATGATTTTGGTTTTCCTCTATCATCATTTGTCATTTTGGGTTGTTTGCTTTTCTTAAAACAGAAGGCCATTTCAGACAGCATTTCATTTTTTGTCTCCTCATTACACCTTGGAGCTGCATTCATGGTTGCTTAAGAGTAAAGGAGGGTTTTTATTTGCAAAGAGAGATTAGTTTTCCTTAGAATATCAAACAACTTGAAAGGTGTTGAGCTTAGCGTTCAGAAGATTTTCTAAGGAATCCAAGTGAGAATCAGTTTTAAGTCCTGTATTTAAGTTAGTATTTGTGGTATTTCCTTTGCAGTCTCCTTGCTCCCCTGATGTACCAAATGGGTCACTGGGCTTATTTTGAAAACAATACATTGTACCTGTATTGTAGCTAACAATTATTTTCTTCCCAGTCCTAGTTTGTCATTAGTTGTCTCCTTACAGCAACTTACCATTGCCCTGGCCATATCCCGAAACTGGGTAATTGCACTCTTCCTACCCAAAATGATTCATTCTTTGGTGCCAAATGGAAGTCACTCTTCACTTCCCTTCCTAAAAACTGTTTCATATGCTGCTGGAAAGAGAAGCTGCCACACTCAATTCCATCTATATTTCATTGATGAATGAGTGGTCCCTATACATTATAAACAAATTGAAAAGCATTTTGGGATTCTTCTGGATGAAAGACACTAAATAGATATATGGTATTAATAGTGTTATTAGTTAGGAATGCTAACAAAAAGCTTCTTTCAAAGTAGACACCATTTCACCGAGCTGCCAGGGATAGTGTCCAAGGTCTTAGTCATCACTGTCCTCCTTCTGGCTGTGTGCTACTGGCATATGATGCCCAGTTGCACCATCCTGAAATACATTAACTTCAAGAACAACAAGGAGTCTGGTGGCACCTTAAAGGCTAACAGATTTATTTGGGCATAAGCTTTCGTGGGTAAACAACCTCACTTTTTCAGATGTGTTTTTTTACCCACAAAAGCTTATGCCCAAATAAATCTGTTAGTCTTTAAGGTGCCACTGGACTCCTTGTTGTTTTTGTGGATACAGACTAACACGGCTACCTCCTGACAATTAACTTCAAGGGCAGTCTTGAATTTGATTCTCCTAACAGATAAGCTCGTTTTTCCTGTGCAATCATTTCATATTAGGACTAAAAAACTGTTTCACTCCAGTGTAGAAACATGACAGTAAGATCTCCCAAATCAAAATGATTGGGGACTTTTTCAGAAATCATATCACATCTTCATCTCCTCCCGTATTTGATCACACAAATATTGGGCCTGTGGTTTCCCAGTGGAAGTAGAATTCCTGCAAGAGGAATCACTTCTGAAGGATGCAAGCTTCTTTTAAAGAAAATTTCCACTCTGTAGATGTTTAACCAGGATACTGTGCAAGAAGAAGCTTTAAAAATCTGCTAATCTCAATAGATTCTCATAAACAAAATAGGTACTTCATTAAGCAGTCCTATGGTACCATAACTCCTGACTGTGATTTAGGTATAAAACATTTCTAAGGCACGTGACACTGTAATATGTGATCACTGTTCAGGGGTTATAAAAATGCATTGAGAACTACTCAGAAGGGCAGTAGATCAGTTCGCCATGCCCTCTCACACTGTCCTCCAAAGGTTGTAGATGGCTATTGAATAGGAGCTGCCATGAGGGAATCCAATTACCAGAGCTCTTGGGGAGAAGAAACAGCTGTCCCTCACACGCGCATGCACATGTGTCTGACGAAGTGGGTATTCACCTATGAAAGCTCATGCTCCAATACCTCTGTTAGTCTATAAGGTGCCACAGGACTCTTTGTCACTTTTTACTGACCCAGACTAACATGGCTACCCCTCTGATAGCTGTCCCTCATGACTCTTTAAGATCTGTATCAGAGGCCTGATCCTACAAAGTGTTGAGCTCTTTCTGGAGAGTGCTGAAGGCACTCGTTTCCTATAGAGTTCAGTGGGAGTTGAGGATATTCATCTTGTGAGATTGGACAAAATGGACAGTGTGTTTCCATTCAGGTGTGTTGCCCATAGTGCATGGGACAGTGTCACATGTGTTTGAATTTTCTCAGTAAAATAAGAGGAAAGTTCCATATAGCAAGAGGTTGTTGATTGCCTCCCCTCATTCCCACAACCTAGATAGATCAGATAGCTAATGATTCAGGATGTCTCCTTAGATAAAGAATGAGCAAACTCTATGGTTATGAAGAACAGTTTTTTAGCCACAGTCAGCTTCCATAAATTCAGTGCATAATACTTTCAGCTGCATGATTCATTTCCAAGCAGCACTCTTGCCTTCATATTTTAGCTGAATGTATCTGAGAACTATGGTGAAATGAGTGGAAGGTGTAGTGAAAGGGGAAATTTGGTGGACAGACTCTCAATGCTTGAGAGCAGAATGTTATACAGTGTTACTGATTGTCAGTCTCATAATCCTGGTAGGGGGGTTGTCCTCCCTGCTGTGGAGTTTGAGAATAAATTCCCACTGCTGGACAAGCCAGTTAAACATACCAAAGCATGTTCAAAGCCCCTAAATAAATAAAAGTGATCAAGCACCCTTTTTATTGTGAGAATTTTGAAGATGAGGAGCCCATTCACCTTGGGCAGTGGAGGAGCCTTCCCCTTCAGATGAAGCAGAGGAATACAAAAACAAGGGAACAGATAGTTAAATTAAAAGGTGGAAAATTCAAAACTGAGAAAAGGAAATACTTTTTCACACTACATGCAATTAGCCTGTGGAACTTGTTGCTTCAGGAAGGTGTTGTAGCTGAGAATTTAGCAAGGTTCAAAAAGAGATTGGATAACAAGAATATCCAGAATTATCACAATTAATGCTAACAAAAATTTTGGAAGGGATACTAAACTCGAGGGTGTAAACCAATCTGTAACTATTAGAGAGCAGGATGAGACCTAGGGTGTGTGTAGGGGAGGCAGATTATCCCACATCTGCCCACTGTGGGGTTCTCACACCTTTTTCTGAAGCATCTGGTACTGGCTGCTGACAGAAACAGATACCGGACTAGACGACCTTGGATCAGATCCAGTATGGCAATTCTTATGTTCCTAGTGACTAATTCAGGACACTCCGATATCAAAGCCATTGCTTGAGTGTTAATCTAACGTTTTACAGAGCTGCCTAGTATGACAGAATAAAACAAAACAAATCCTGCACTACGTTATCTCCTGCAGCTAAGCCACAGGCTGTTCCGTGGAAGTTGTTTATTAACACAGAAGGGATCCACCCATGTTGAATAGAAAATGTTGTCTTGTGGCTAAAGCTTTTGAGCCAAACTCATCCCTAGTGTAATTCCACTGAAGTCAGGGATTATTTTGGCCCCTTGTTTGTGAGTGCCAAAAGATGACCACACAAAGGTGCCTTCTGACACAACGTGAAGTTCAGTTGCTTTAGTAAGGAGAAGTCATGTGGTGCTTCATCTAATATAGTTCTGGTCATTTATTCAGTTGTAACCCTTCTGCCGGGTGCTGTCAGCAGGAACAAGGACCAGGTTCAAATGGAATGGGGGGGTCCTCTTAAAATTAACCAACACCACTGGCCTGAGCCCCTAATCAAAATTTCTGGGGTCACTAACTACCTTTCTTGGATGCTTTTAATAATAAATACTTCTCCACTCACAACCCCAGAGTGAAAGAGAGAGAGACCCCACCCCATCCCCTGGAGCAGTCAATTGTCTGGTGATTAGGATACTCATCTACCATGTGAGAAACCTGGGTTCAAGTCCCTACTCCAAATGAGACACACCCCAAACCAGATCCCATCTGAATGTCCTAACCACTAGGCTATTGGCGATTCTGGAGTGTGTGGGTGGTGCTCTCACTCCCACCCTAAAATCCATTCTGGACCAATGAAACCTCCACAGTTTCAGTGAATTGCCATTAGATGCACTCAGAACTGGCTTTATGCTGCTCCTGCTGAAGTCAATGAGGTCTTCCCTCACTGATGTCAATGGTAAATCTCCCATTGACTTCAGCAGGAGCAATGCTGAACAATGCTTTTGAAAATCTCAACCGTAATAATGTTAACAACTCACCCAGCTCTGGCTGTGGGCTGTATAATACTGTGAAAGATCATGAACAAAATGATAATTTTATGTACCATTGCTCTAAGATGCCAGGCTAATAATTACAGAAAAGACTGGCAATTTTCTTTAATAATAGATACCTTTTGCTATGTGATGAAAGCCCACTGTCCTCCTCCATAATCTAGAGCACCATTTACTCCTGCTTTTTCTGTTTCCTCTTCTCACTGCTCCCTGAGGCTGTTCCCTGCTCCTTGCCATCATAACAGCATGCAACAAAATAACCCCTTTGAGGTTGCTGCCAAGGGCACTCTGTGGATTACCTGGCAGCGGGCAATCTAAGAGGACAGCAGCCAGTACCCTCTCTTAGAGATCATGTACCTTACTTCACAGTGGACCTGTGTGTGTTCTCTCTGGCTTCAGAGGGGGAAGTCCCAATCCCAGGCCTCCCACCTGGATTTCCACTTTTGGCTTCTAAAAAAACAGGACAGCAGTAGAGCAGGGCCTTTGATTGTTTGACCCCTGTCAGCAGCCAATTGCGGGATTCATCATGTCATCATGACACCACCTCAAACTGTTTATTTTTTTTTAAGTCTCTAATTGGCTGTATGACAAAAGCAGTAAATAGACCCTCCTCCTCCCTCCCTTAGCCCGATATAAAACACAGAAGAAATGTGAATGTTCTCTTAGTAACTTCTACACTGACTCTCTTTGAGAGGAAAACAAAAACATATTTTGCTTCCAGTTGCTATGGGTTCTCTCCAGTATGTCTGAAGGGCTCTTTATTTTGCAGAAATTTGAGGTGGAAAAGAAGCTGGATTGTCTACTCCATGCCCCTGCCAATTCTGGGTGTCTTTCAACAGTACACATTCTATTGACTGGTCCAGTCTAGCAATAAAAATGTGTGTTAACCACCATCAAGAAGAATGGGGCTGTCTATAAATACCTGCTAGTTACATTTCTTTATGCCAGGAGAAGCTTAAACTCTGGCTAAAGGGATTGATACCAATCAGTGATATCACAGAGACCCAGAGAGAAGCTTCTAGAAGAAGACAACATATGGTATCAGCTGAGGGGCAGCAAGCGCAGGAGAGCTTAGTGCTAATCAACTATAAGGGAGACATTCAAAGGCCAGTTAGCTGCTCCACTCCCATTGAAAATTAGGTGCTCAACTCTTCATTTGTGCCTCTGAAAATTCCCTTCCTCCCCCTCTAGGTAGGAATGGGCCAAACCGTGGAATTAATAGGTGACTGACTGATGCATACCTTGGAAGTGTTTTGGTCTCATGTCTTCTTCCATACAAGAAGTGCACCAATAGCTCACTGATGCACTGATGGTGTGGCTTATAAGTATTAGAGGATGGTTCTTTCATTTAAAATGTCATCTACTTTTTAAAAAAAAAGGCTGATCAATTTGATTGGCTTATACTATGTGTCCTATCACTAAAAGTATAAGAGAAAATACCAAGGGCAGAGCAGTATACATCTTTCTTCTAATATTTTGAATTTATTTTCATTGCTCTTTTTTCTAACCCTTTTATTCTGTTTACTGAAAGTTTTTCCTGAGCAATATAAGCTTCCTTTCCTTTCTCCTCTCCTCCAAAAGTCTTGATGCCCTTTCAGCAATAGTTTTTGGCTCAGTGCAGTTTCTATTAATAATTAAACTTGGGATACCGAAGAGTTCACACATTTGATTTGATTAGTAGAGAAATAGGCCAGAGGGCCATAGTCTAATAAATTGCTATCACAGGGGCAGGCTGGCTCTCTGAATGTGGCATAAAGTGTCACTTCCTACTCCTGATCCTCCCCCTTCCTGCCTACTACACAGCTGCTTCTCTTTACTGCTTCACCTCCTGGCTGCTTCTATTATCTTGTCTCCATCACTAATTTTGCATCATTTAACATAATGGGTATAGGGATATTTACTTTCCTCTGACAAGGTCCCAGATGTGCCCCTCTAAAAGTCCATGGATGGGTGTGTGACCTTGTCAGAAAGGCTCAACTGGCCAGTAAGCACATGACTTAGGACTCTCAGTGTCCACATCTATTGTCTCACATGTGTTTGTACATGTCTACAATTAACAATTGTGTTTTTAAGTAAACAGAAATTCCTGGAGTAAGGGAATAAACAGAATATCATACATTCCTAAATAGAAACAAATTGTAGGTTTGTGTATTTCTTCCATTGTCTCTTACGCGTGTTATAAAATTTAAGTTGAGAATTAAGCCATAGTTTCAAAATCTCCCACAAACAAAGAAACAAAACAAAACAAAAATCAGGAATTCAATGTACTGATTATTTCGTTTTATGTGCTGTCAGTAACGCTCACATTCACACTTCAGAAGCCTACTGGTACAACTATTTGCTTGAAAATAGCAGCAGAACAGAAAATTGGAACCACATAGTGACTTCTGCTGCTGTGTGAATCACTATCCAAAGAGTAAGATTGATGGACTGTTTCAAATGGACTTACCTTTTAAAACATTTTGGTAAATTTGCAGCCTCATGTTTAAACAACCCCATTTACCTTTTATTATGGTTCAAAAATTGGAGAAAAATGTGTTTATTTGTCATTTTACAGGCTTCCCCCATTCCATGTGTCATCTCAAATGGCATTCATTGGGCCAAATCCTCAAATGGTGTAAATTACTATAGCTCCATTCTCCACTGAGTTCAGTGAAACGAAAACTCAAACTTTACTTTACTTGTCAATTTACAACAGCTGAGAATCTGTCCAATATAATCTATATGGAGAACTAACTGATTCATTTTCATAATGTCTTCAAATTAAGTTAAACTGTGATGTAATGGTAGCAGTGCAGCTGGTAATTGACTTCTAAGCTTTACCAGATTCTTATCATAATAGCTATTAGCAAGCTAATCAATGGCAGTCACAGATGATCCACAAAGTATGTCATATAATCTCTTCTTCCCACTGCTATGAATTTTCTGAGGTTTGGGGTCTGGAGTATTAACTTATCTTCCCTGTGGACTCCTGTCTGCAACTTCAGCTGTCTAGAGATCAAAGAAGATCCCTTGTCTGTGTTGTCATTGTGAGTGACAGACCGGCAATGTGTAATTTCAGTAGATCAACCCCTAGTATGAAAATAATAATACCTCTTCCTTAGTTAGATCGGTAAAATCAAAGTGAAGGTCTAAAACAACTTAATTTCATCCTTCAGAAAAAAGTCTTTCTTGAGTTATAGTAACTTAAGAGACCTTTTTTTTCCGATATAGAACTGCTTCCTGATTAACCATTTCACTGCTATAGTCTGTGTTTCATTTTTCTTGCTTTCATGACTGTGTTGTAGAATTTTTTTTTAAGTGCTGGAGGGTTTAAAATGGAAAAAATCAGAGATAATCTGCCTCCAACATATTATGAAATAATCATAGCATGAATTTTCAAACAGCAGGCAGTAGATCTCGATGATGTGGTATCATTGGGTAAGTGGTTTAGTGACAGCATGAGGAAAGTAGGGGACGTTTGCAGCAGTAGGGCCAGGACAACTGAATTTCTGTTAGGTTAGCCACACTAGCAGTCAACTTCCTCCTGAACATTGCTTGTCACAAAGTTCTTCCTGGAGTTGTGATAGTGTACCCTAGATTCTCAAAAAAAAAAAAAAAAAAAAGTCCCGCCTTGTTAATAATTCTAAACTGGCAGAGTTTAAATGCACCATTGAGGAAATAGCTTGATGGAGAAGAGGCATTGACAATGAACTCAAAGAAGGTCATGTTTCCATTCTCCTGAGGGGGAAAAAAGTGGTATAGTCATCATTTTAAAGAGTTGTGGCCAAATTTTCATCCAGCTGTCACTTGTGGACATGAATAATTGTGAGCACACTGCAGATGGAAACATTAGCACATACTTGTGGGGAAACTCCAGCACTTGCTTGCATGTCATAGGTTATTTGGGTTGGAAGGGACCTCAGGAGATCATCTAGTCCAATCCTCTGCCCAAATGGCCTCCTCAAGGATTGAACTCACAACCCTGGGTTTAGCAGACCAGTGCTCAAACCACTGAGCCATCCTTACCCCCATGCAAGATTATAATTTGCTATGGATTTTGTAATTGGGAATGTAAGAATTGCCATAGTGGATCAGACCACTCCAGTGTTGTCTGTGAGAGTGACCGATATCAGCTGTCTCAGAGCAAGGTGGAAGAAAGCCTGCAGTCAGCAACTACGGGATAACATACCAACAGGGAGAGTGTACTCCTAATCCTCAATAGTTATAAGATGGGTTTTGCCCTAAGGCATAAGGGTGTATATCCTTTCCAAAATTATTGTTTATTTTTAAAATATTTTTTGCTATTAAATTGTTGGATATTCCCATTAGCCATATAAATATTCAGTTCTTCTTTAATCTTATTGAACTGTTGGCCTCAATGATATCGTATGCCAATGAGGTCCACATGCCAGTTATGCACTGTGGTTTTGCACTGGACCCAATGATTCTCACTCGCTGCTTCCTACTTCTGATCTGGTTTCTGAGCCACTATTAATATTACCTTAAGCAGCAGCCATGACAAAGGATTTTAATCACTTCTTTACTTTTGACTCTCGGGCCTATTTTGCTAGTTTTCTCCTTTTTCTTTTTAAATCCCCGGTTCTCACATTTAGTGTGCTTGAATGTTAGAACCAGGGTATCAGAACAGTTCAAATCTGAATACAGGCACCTGCACCTGCAGAGTGTTGGCACTTGGAAAGAGTGGGTGATAAATGTGTGCATGTAATTTTGGATCCCAGAACATGTAAATGGGGACATATTGTGGGTACCCCTGTCAGAATCCCATACACAGTGGGTGAAGATGCTAATTAGCCTCTTATCCCTTGACAATTTAACACATTTAGTGATCTACCATGTCCCATTACAGCCACTGTTTCAATTGGAGAGTTGGTTTTGGGACTGAGACCCATCAGCTAATATGCAATCCACTCATATTACCACTGAGCGCCATCTCCCTCCATTTTAAATGACAAAATACCATGTATTAATATCAGATGAAGAACAAATATCTTCTTCCTGTAAGAACATATTGTAAAGACTGAATAACAAAATCTAATCTGCAGGGGGAAAGCCCTTGTTCTTAACATGTCCTTTGGGTCACCTTGTGTGAGGTCCGGAAAACAGGGTAGAGACATTTTGTGAATATCAGTCAGCTGGTGACTCACTCCCTTTCCTTCTTTTTATAGAAGCAGCTTCTTCACATGGCTTTCCTTATCTTTGAGTCAGACAGGTCTGTCTGCATCTGCATTGCTCTTTGCATTGGCACAGCAGTACCTGAGAATCTGGACCATGGTGTTTTTGCGTGAACTTTTTTCACAAACTAGAAAGCCAGCTATTTAAGAAAGAGGGGCTCCTGCCATCTTTTATCCCCAGTTCTAACATTTCTCAATGTCATTTTTCACAGGCAACCTGCCTACATGACCTCTGACTTTCGTCAAGCTTCAAAATTTTCAACAACTAGCTCTTGTAGTGTCTCAACAGAGTGGCAGATGTTGTGCTATGGCACTTCCTCTCTTCAGTCTCTCAGGGAAAGTCTCTTGACATTTATTAAATCAAGCCATGTACTGGTTATGTCATGATGACATGTCATGTCATGTTTGGATAATATAGTGTCACAGGAGAACCTGAGGCAATGGAATAAGATACACTCCTTCATCCTTTGATGCTCTGCCTGACTTCTACAAGTAGAAGCATGTACAAGTTGGAAAGCAGGCCTCAACGTACCAACAGAATTTGGGAAGTATCTTAAGACATCTTGGAGTCAGCATAGATAGTTCTTTAAAAAAATCTGCTCAATGTGCAACAGCAGTCACAAAAGCTAACAGAATGATAGGAGCCATTAAAAAAGGGATAGATAAGACAGAAAATATAATGGCACTATATAAATCCCTGTTATGCCCACCTTGAATACCATGTGCAATTCTGGCCATTCCATCTCAAAAAAGATAAATTGGAATCAGAAAAAGTACAGAGAAGGGTAGCAAAAAATGATAAGGGGTCTGTAACAGCTTCCATATGAGGAGAGATTTTAGGACTGTTCATTTAGAAAAGAGATGACTAAGGGAGATAAGAGAATCATGAATGGTATAGAAAAAATGAATAAGGAAGCATTATTTACCCCTTCACATAACATAAGAACCAGGGGTCACCCAATGAAATTAATAGGCATCAGCTTTAAAACAAACATAAGGAAGTACTTCTTGACACAACGCACAATCAACCTGTGAAACTTGTTGCCAGGAGATGTTGTAAAAGCCAGTGGTATAACTGGTTTCAGAAAAGAATTAGATAAGTTCATGGCTGATAGCTCCATCCATGTCTATTAGTCAAGATGGTCAGAGATTCAACCCAACACTCTGGGTGTTCCTAAACCTCTGACTGCCAGATGCTGGGGCTGGACAACTGGCACTGGCTCACTCAATCAATTGGGCTGTTCTGTTATTCCCTCTGAAGCGTCTGGCACTGGATGCTATCAGAAGATAGGATACTGTCTAGGTGGACCATTGGTCTCCCAGTATGGCCATTCTCATGTTCTTGTCTGAGAGCAAAAGCAGTGTGGCATGATGGACTGGGTCCGGACACCCCCTGTTGGAAGCCTTGCAGCCCTGCATCACCGTGTCCCAGAACAGAGCAGCAAGAAGTCCTCCAGGCAGTCTAGAGTGGCTGCAGACGAGTCGCCAACAGAGGGGCTGCTGGAGCAACCAATAAGGGGCCAGAAGGGCCAGCTAAAAGGCCAGCAACGGAGCCTTCAGTTGTGTGTGGAGCTTGATGAGGAATGACCAGGTGCCTGGCTTGCTAAACAAACAGCAGGACTGAGGATAGCTCACTGCAGAGCGCTCACCAGACAGAACTGAGCCCAGAGAAGGCTACCAAAGACCGGGGGCCTGGCTGGCTGGATAGAGTAGCAGCAGAATCATGAAAAGATCAGTGCGGGCAGGCTGAGCCCAGAGGACTCTGCCCAGGATCTGGCCGACCACGTGAAGATACCGAGATGGGCCCTGCTGGTCTGGTTGCAGACTCAGCCCAGGGCGACTGCTGAAAAGGACACCAGCTGAGGGTACCGAGATGGGCCCTGGCTGGGTGGTTGAAGAAGGCAGTGCCCTAGGGAAGAAGCCTTAGAGATACGGCCCCGTGCCAGGGCTGAGAAAGGTCTTTAACTGTATACCCAGGAAGAGGGTACAGCATGTGCGGCCTGGGTGGAGGGCTGAACTGCTGAAGACCAGCCTAGAGAACCAGTGGCCAGGAGAGTGTTTGCGAGAGGCAGGTGCCATCCTGATGTAAGACCAAAAAAGAAAAGCAGGCTCCCACCTAGGGTGACCAGATGTCCTGTTTTTGAAGGGACAGTCCTGGTTTTTTGGGACTTTTTCTTATATAGGTGCCTATTACCCCGCGACCCCATCCAGTTTTTTCATAGTTGCTGTCTGGTAACCCTACTCTCACCTAACCGAAAGGGGGCCATCCATGAGAGGTGGGTGCCTTCTCCCCCCCACTCCCCGTGAAAAGAACTGTGATTGCAGGTATATCACCCAGAGAAAAGGGGGCGCTCGTGAGAGGCGGGTGCTGACCCCATTACAGGCAGGTAGTAGAAACGTGTATTAAGAGCATATTGATTTTCTACTGATATTTCCTCACAATGCCTTTTCAAGTGTATAAATTGCTCTGACATTTTCAGACTCCTCTTTCTGTGAAATGCCACAACGTTCACCTGCCCTTTGATGAGAACAAGAGATTGTTTAATGTCACAACACTGGATTTGCTCAATTTGCCCAGCTGAACTAATGGTGTAATTTTGTTTATGTTAAAGGTTCAGCATGCACTTTATTAACTTTTAGGAGAAAACACAAAAGCTCTATTATATACCTTTACTGTAAAAATAATAATAAAAAAACAACAGAAAAACCAATCTTTTGATGTATTCAGTGTGTAGCTTTTTGAAGTTTCAAATGCTATACCAGGTGAACCGTGGAATGAAGAGCCTTTGCATTGGCCTCTAGGTCTATTGGCCTGTGATCTCATGCTGTAAGCAAATAAAAACTGAAAGAAAATCTAGATATTGGAATAGATTTCCTTATAAAATCAAACCTCCTTTTCTTTTCCTTTCTCCCCGCCCCCAGTGGAGTATCTCAAGTGGTGGTATGTTTGTGATTGTGTCAGCAGGCTCAGAGTCCCCACAGACTCTGCCTGCTCACAGAAATTAACCTGCTTTCAAAGAGAGTAACAAGCAGTACAGTCAAAGAGAGAGTTTAAGACCTTTCACATTCATTAAAATGTATTTGAAGAATGATAAATCTTCTGGATATGTCAAACAGCCCTCTTTTCTGCTTCACTTAAAAGCTACATTTCAGAGATCTGAGAGTAAACAACCACATAAAAGTTTCCTTAACAGAACCGTCTTGTACGTTTTTTCCTCCCTAATAAAATGGTGTTTATGGCTTAATATGTAGGATTGGAAAGAAAAGGATATGAGTAGGAAGATATAAAATCTATATGAAATATACGGATATAAAATCCATAGGCTGTAGAAATACAGCTGTATTTGTAAGTAGTATTCACCAAAATCTTTTCCTGTACAGAATGTAAAATTCAGTTAATTTCCCTTCTTATTCTTCTTATTCTACCAAAATTATTCTTTTTTTTTTTTTACATTTTTGGAAATCACAATCGTTACATAACAGTGGCTTTGTATCTGAACTTAACTCAGGTTTGATTACCTTGCCATTTTCTGCATGAATTGAACTTACACCATCAAGATATAAGCTTTGGAAACATTTCATGTTAAATGAGGAAACTAAAATAGTCTAAACAGATGAAGGGGTGTCACAAACTGATTATCATCTCTTGGTTTAAAGCTACAGGCCTGTACGTTTCTGCCATTAAGTTGGCGGTGCTGCCATGGCTGGTTTCAGGAGCCATCTATTGTTTCGAAGCAGAGGACAGAACTTCAGCTGGTGTATGGTGTCATACCTCCTTTGACTTCAATAGAGCTATGACAATTTACATCAACTGAGAATCTGCCCCAGGATTTCTTGTCCACTTTGCTTATCCAGAAAGGAATTTAAGTAGCATCCATGTATTCCTTTTCATGAAACTTGAACAGATATATATGTTGGTTTGTTTATCACATAGTATTTGATATGGTGCTGTGTTGTATCAACCAGGCAAGCTACTAACAAACTTCAACAAGACTTTATTTTTAAGTGAAAACCTCTTTACCAAGCTGCTGCTGCACCCTCTGTAACTCTCACTCTGCCTCCGCAACTCCTCCCCCCTCCTTCCTGTTTCCTGTCCTTTCAGACTCCCAACAGCCAGTGCTCCCAGTTCTGATAATTGCAAGCAACATCTAAACACCACATTCCTTCCTCTCTTAAGAAACTCTCCCAATTAAAATAAGCATTGTTGTTCTAACCACAGGAACAAATAGGAAACAAGACACTATACTATTGCCAGAAATATTACACTGAAATCACTGTAGCTACATAACATAGTCTCTAGTCCAGAAAGGTGGTCGTCTGGGTCTGACAGGCCATCTCTCAAGCCCCAGTTCCAATGCAATGTCTTGTTGCGTTGATACTACGGTGAAGTCATCCAATGCAGACTGGGTGTTGGCATAATCTCCTCTTGGTGCATAGGCAGGTGCAAGATAAGAAGCATTCCATATCCGCCCATCAGAAAGTCGATAGGTGTAAGGTCCCTTCTTCTCTATGATTTTAAGAGGAGCTGTGAATTTATGGTCCCCTTTGCATAAAATTTCAGGTTTTCGTATTCTAACAAAGGAACCACACTCAAACTTTGGTTCCTTAGCACCCCACCACTTGTCTGTGAAAGCCTTATACTTTGCTTGGTTCTGTTCAACTGTTTTTCTCACATCATCCTCGTTTGGGGCTTCAGGTCGTGCCTTTAACAATCCAGCAATGTTCAGTTTAGTATTCATCTGTTTTCTATGCGGTAATTCTGCAGGTGATCTTTGCGTTGTGGCATGTCGTGTAGCCCAGTATGCTTGCAAGAAATCAGTAGTGAAGGGTAACCACAATCGCCCTTCCAGTTTAGCCGTTTGCAAACTCTCTTTCAAACTTCTGTTAAACCGTTCGATTTCCGCATTGGCTTGAGGGTAATATAGGAATGACCTTCTGTGTAAAATGTTCCTCTCTGCTAGAAAAGTTTCAAACTCGAGGGAAGTAAATTGACTGCCATTATCTGAAACCAGTTCTTTGGGGTTACCTTCCCTGCTAAAAACTGAAGAGAGGAACTGAATTACTGTAGCAGAAGAGATTTGCGATGTAAACGCTACCTCAGACCATTTACTGAAATAGTCTATTAAAGGGATGGCATAATGACAGTCAATTGGAGCAGTATCAAAGGGTCCTACAATGTCAATCACCACTTTTTCCCATGCAGATTCAGGAAGAGGAATAGCCTGTAATGGAGGGGTAAATGTCACTGCTGTCTTATTATGCATTTGGCAAGTGACACAGGATTTTATGAGTGCTTCAGTTTGAGAGTCCATCCCTGGCCACCAATACAGATCCCGTAGTCGTTGTTTGGTTCTGACAATTCCTTGATGAGTATTGTGTGCCAGGTGTATGAGTTTTGACTGTAATTATTTTGAACAAGTAGCCGGTGTGTACCTCGTAGCACACAGCCATAGAGCAAAGAAAGTTCATCCAAAACTCTAAAATAAGGCAGCAAAACTGGGTCAAAGTTTTTAGGGTTACTGGGCCTCTCTTTGTCAGAAATTCCCATAGATTTTGTTGAATTGGACACGCTGAACAAGCAGCTTGAAATTGTTCTCTTGTAACTGTAGTAAGAGTGCTTGTAATAAGCGCAACTACTACATCCTCATCCTCCGGTGGACCGTCTGGTGAAGGCAAAGGCAGGTGAGAAAGGCAATCAGCTACCGTATTTTTGTTTCCAGGCTTATATTCCAGTTCATAATTGAAAGATAGCAGCCTTGCAGACCATCTAGCAATACGATATCCTGCTCTTCCCAGTCCTTTTGTGGTGAGCAATGTTGTCAAAGGGCTGTGGTGTGTGCACAACTTGAACATGCGGCCCCACAAGTAAATTCTCCATTTTTCAGTAGCCCAGACACAAGCAAGTGCTTCTTTTTCGGCTGCAGAATATTTTCTCTCAGCATTACTTAGTGTCCTTGAAGCAAATGCAACAGTCCTCTCTGTGTTGTCCTCATGAAGTTCTGTGAGGACAGCCCCAAGTACGGTGACCAGACCACCCAAGTCAAATATCGGGATGTGGGGGGGGGAGGGCGAGGGCAGAGGGCAAAAAATGGCGGCAAAACAAAAAAAAAAAATCCCCCACCCCCGATTCCTCCTTCCTCCGCAAACGCTGGAGGGAGGCCCGGGAGACTCAAGGGAGCGCGAGGCCGGGGTAAGCGGGAGTCTGGCCTGGCCCCGAGCAGGCAGGACTCGGGTGCAGTACCTGGAGGGAGAGTAAGGGGCAGCCTGCAGGGCCAGGTGGCGGCTGTTCTCCCCACCTGGGCAGCAGGACTCGGAAGCAGCCGCTGCTGCAGCTCCCACTGCCACAGGGGGAGGAAGCGGCCACTGGCCAAGCTCGGTGGCTGTGGCTCTGGTGCCCACAAACCTCCAGAGCCCGGGCCTGCTGCTGGGACCCAGCGCACACGCTGCGCGCGCCCAGCCCCTGGCCAGTCACGTCTGGGCTGGCTGCCCAGCTGGTGCAATCCTGTGGGCAGCCCCGGAGTGGGGGCAGCAGGCCCCAGCCCCCCCCATCCTGCTCGGGTCCCACAGGGGAACGAACGGGGCTGGCCTGCTGATGCCTCCGCCGCGGGATTGCACCAGCTGGGCAGCCAGCCCAGACACGATGGCCAGGGGCTGGGCGCAGCATATGTGCTCCTGGGTCCCCGCAGCAGGCCCGGGCTCTGGGGGTTCGGGCCCAGGCCCCAAAGCTGCAGCCACCGAGCGCCACGTGCTTGGCCACTTCCTCCCCCCGCGGCAGTGGGAGCTGCAGCAGCGGCTGCTCCCGAGTCCCGCTGCCCAGGTGGGGAGAACAGCCGCCGCCTGGCCCCGCGGGCTGCCACCCTACTCTCTCTCCAGGTACCGCGCCTGAGTCCTGCATGCTCGGGGCCAGGCTGGACTCACACTCACCCTGGCCCCGCACTCCCCTGCGTCTCCTGGGCATGGCGTGCTTGGCAAGAGGTGGGGATTTGGGGAGGGAGCCAATGGGGCAGTGAGGGGGCGGGGATGGGGGCGGGGATTTGGGGAGGGATCCAATGGGGGAAGGTAGGAGCAGAGTCGGGGCAGGGGAGGGCGCGAGACCTTCCAGGTTCCAGAGCCTTTGCTTATTTGTCCAGTGTCCCGACCTAACATTGGTCAGGACGCGGGATAAACAAGCAAATATCAGGACAGTCCCAATAAAATCAGGACGTCTGGTCACCCTAGCCCCAAGTCCATAATCAGAAGCATCAGTAGTTACAATTGTGCGCAGTGCAGGACTGAATAGTGAAAGTATGGATTATGTACAATCAAGTCTTTCACCATTTTGAAACTAGCTTGTGCATCTGTTGTCCACACTAAGGTTGAACTTCTCCATAGTAATTCTCGTAATGGTTCAATGACAGAAGCATAATTGGGAATGAATTTTGCATACCAGGAGGTAAGACCCAAGAAGGAACATAAAGTTTGCAGATCTGTTGGAGGAGGAGCATTTGAAATTGCCAGGATATGATCTGGATCAGGTTTTAGTCCAGCCTGTGAAATTGTATGCCCCAGAAAAGAGAGTTCAGTTTGTCTTAAATTTGCATTTGGACCTATTGAGCTTGAGGCCTGCTTTGCTGATGCAGCTAAGTACAGACTGCAGGTTATTGTCATGCTCCTCAGTAGTATTTCCAAACACAATAAGATCCAAATAGCACTGAACTCCATGTTGATTCTTCAGAATCAATGACATCATTTTTTGAAAGGCACTTGGGGCTGATGCGAGACCGTATGGAACACGTTTAAAATGAAATAATCCCTCATGTGTAATAAATGCTGTGAGGTCTCTGCTATCTTCATGCAACATAACCTGGTGATATGCGCTCTGCAAATCAAGAGTAGAAAACATCTTTGCTCCACAGAGTTCTGCAAATACTTCTTCTATGTAAGGAAGAGGATGGTGGTCAATCACAATAGCTTTATTTGGCTCCCTTAAGTCCACACAAAAGCAATGCCTCCACCCTTCTTCTGCATCACTACTATACGTGAAACCCATTCC
Source organism: Chelonoidis abingdonii (assembly GCF_003597395.2). Lineage (NCBI taxonomy): Eukaryota > Metazoa > Chordata > Testudines > Testudinidae > Chelonoidis > Chelonoidis abingdonii. The sequence goes on along the minus strand of NC_133770.1, from coordinate 52,092,343 downwards.
GAGGAGTTTATGGAAGAGATTATGTCCTTTTGAACACGTTTTCTAAGTTCCTCTGAAACAGCTTCCCTGACTGAAAATGGTAAGTGCGGTAATTTCTGTCAGACAGGTGTAAGCAAAGTCAGGATGAGCTCTACCCTGACATCTGGTGGTGAATTATGGGAAGTGTGGAAAGAATTTCAGGAAGTGTGAAATCTCAGATATTTGCATGGGCACGCCCAGCATAGCCCAAGGCAGCCTGGGATGGTTATTTTGACAGCTCTGGGATCCCCAATTTCTTTGTTATTGGGGCAGGTAATTAAATGTTGCCACCTGATTATGCGAATGAGGAACTACGAGACTGCTTATGACAGAGATGTTCTCAATATAAAATTAAGTGACACTTGCTAGACAAGGGACATGGGTTCCAAAACTCAGTGATAGAGAGAAGGTTGGGACTGGTGTGTGTACTGATGGTAAGGTCCTTTTGAGGGACCATGGAACACCAAAATTGCACTCCTTCTCTCTCCACTGTAAAAGAAGTAGTAGACTAATTTTGATTCCATTAGGTGTCATCTAGAGAACTATGAGCTGAATTCATGTTGGGCCAATGGGCACCGAGCATCCAGGGCTCCCTCTTACTAAAGCTGAAAGAGCTGAGTGAGATCAACTGAGTGGTGTGTACTAGTGGGAGAGCCTGAAGACCTATCGTTAAGCGGCTAGCAGAGCGGAGCAGTTTTGCAGCGGTTGGAGCAGCCCTGACAGAGCGGAAGTGAAGATGGTTTGCAGGGACGGCTGGAGGGAGCAGCATGGCTGGTGTATGGAGCTGGTTGTGAGTCGGCGGAACTCCATGGAGAGGCAGAGCACCCCCGCCCCTAAGGGTGCACTAATCCCCCCCCCCGCATTTCCACCCAGGCTGGGGCAGGTGGCACTCCAAACTTGAATTCTGGTAGGTGGATGACCAGAGGACTGTTGTTGGACTTTGGTGAGTGGCCTTAAGTCCCTTAAACGAACATTGCCAATACAACTGGACTCTAGGTGGTTTGCTTATGGTTTGTGTTATAATCCTGTTTGTTGGTGTTTCTCAGTGGGATGCCCGCATTGTTTCCTTCCTTTATTAAAAAGATTTTGCTACACTCCGTGCTTGCAAGAGGCGGAAGTATTGCCTCCTAGAGGTGCCCGGGGAGGTGGTATGTAAGTGTCCAGTCACCTGGATGTGGGGGCTCGAAGCTGGTATGCATGTGTTATTGAAAACGGAACCCTGGAAACTGAACCCGCGCTGTGCTGCCAATCAAGAGGGGCAGAAGGTACACCAGGAATCACTTATTCTGCAGTTTAAACTTTATAGCAGGAAACCCATAACCATGAAGCCAAAGTTTCTCCTCAACCTGGTGCTGGGGTCCAGCTGAATTGGTGTGTGCTACCGTAAGGAGTCTTTGCTGAGGAGATCAATTGTTCATTAACCTACCCTGAGATTTAAAGCAGCCAATAAATCTTGCCCAAGGATGGGAGTTGGCCTTGTGAGACAATGTAGAACTCTGCAGTTACACACCATCACCAAAAGTAACTATTGCTGGCAGGCAGCCATGTACTGAATTGGTTCAAATAGCACACTAACTGAAGTTTGGGTTCAGTAAGAGGCACATCTTTAAAGTAGCAAAGAAGAAATCAGGTAGTATAGGATACTGCTGAGCCTTGTGCAACATTAGGTGACTACAGTGTGATTTGCGGAGGTATGGTTGGAGTTATATAGTGCACTTTATCTGTTCTGGAATATTGTGCATGTAGTTATTTTGTCCACACTCAGCACATTTAACATTGGTATTGTACCTGCATGCAACCGTGATTGAACTGGCTTACTGCGCACAACTTATAGCAAAATGCCCAAATCTTTTTGATGATGCACTGAGCTACTTTTGCATCGGCATCCGGTTGTAGCTTGCAAGGTGTCCGTGGGATCCACAGTTGAAAGCATGCCTTACTGTATTTGAATTTGCTGATTCAGTGGCTTTCATTAGTTTTCCTCCTGCCATTGTTTGTCGCAGTGATAGTGGACTCTTCTGCAACGGAGTCACAGCCTGCAGGACCGGCTCAGGCTTTTTTTGCCAGGGGAGGTTGGGGGGGCACAGTGCGGCTGAGCGGCAAAGCAGGGGGGGGGGGGGGACAACACAAAAACGGTGCAGCTAGAGCAGCAAAGCAGGGGTGCGGGGGCAGAAACAATGGCGTGGCTGGCAAAGCAGGGGAAAAACAAAACAAAACAAAAAACCCTACAGGGCGGCCGGAGCCAGGGGACTCCCTGTGCTGCAGAGTGCGTGCCCAATCTAATGGGGGGGAAGGGGAGGGAGCGGGGGAGAGAGAGAGAAGAGGGGCGGCCAACACTTCAGCGGGGCACTCCCACGCAGCCCCGACCACCACACCGCCTGCCGGGAGGGCTCCGCTCAACTCCTCCATGCCACCGCCGCCTCCTACAGGGCGGCCGGAGCAGCAAAGAAAGAAAAATCGGCCACACCGCCCTAGGTTTGGGTGGAATGCCGCCCCGTAGAATCTGCCACCCCAAGCACGAGTTTGCTCAGCTGGTGCCTGGATCTGGCCCTTACAGCCTGGACTGTGCCTCCTGTATCCCTGCTCATTATTTTGACTTCAGGGTAGCTGACTCAATCTGAGTAGCAATGGTTATTGCTTTTGCTAGTGTAAGTTGTGGTTCTAGAAGTAAGCGTTCTCTCACATGAAGCATGGTTGTTTTCTCAATGAGCTGGTCTCTAATCATCTCATCTGCCATATTCCCAAAGTCACAAATTACAATCAGACTCCTCAGGGAAGCAATATACTGCATTATAGTCTCCCCTGGTTTCTGCTCACGCTGGCGAAACCTGTCGCGATTAGCTACTACATTCACTTTTGGCACAAAAAAGTTCTTTAATGCAGTGAGTGCAGTCTCATATTTATCATCTGCAAGGGGAAAAGTGTAAAATATATACAGCCCTTCTGCTCCAAGGCAGTGGATTAGAAGAGCATGCTTTCTTACTTCAGAAATCTCTTTAGCACTGATTGCAAGCAGATAAGTCTCAAACATATGGATCCAGGCAGTAAAAGCAATTTGAGGCTCACCTAGGCTTTGCAGAAAGGGTGCAGGTGGGTTCAGAGGCAGAAGATCCATCCTCGTCACCAAAATGTTGTACTAACAAGCTTCAACTCCTCCCCCGTCCTTCCTGTTTCCTGTCCTTTCAGACTCCCGACAGCCAGTGCTCCCTGTTCTAATAATCCCAAGCAACATCTAAACACCACATGCAGTAATTTAGTTTCAGTTAAAAGGAGCACATGAAAGAAGACATTTTAGAGATGTGCTTCATGTTTTGTAATTAAGACAAGTGACTATTCATTCTCTGTGCTCAGCCATCCTCATCACTGGGGGCAAGAGGAACATTGTTCCTCTATCTCTCCCTTATTATTTGCACCCTGTAAATCTTCATCCCTGCTAACATCCCTGTCCTGTTCCAGCTTCCTTCATTCTCAACTTTCATCCTCCTTAGCGAAAAAGAGTCTCACCCTTTTCTGTGAGAAAATCCAACTCTACTAATCCTGCTATCAGGGAAGTCCATGAATGTTTTGACAATGATGTCTCTGGGAGTAGAGCAAGCCCTAAATACTCTGGGTGATTTTTTCATCGCCCCCACCTCAAGTTCCCCCAAAATTATTAGGTATAAATATTTACCTCTTAATCCAGTGGTTTCCCATATCTTTTCTAAGCCCAGGTAGCTTCCCAGATCACCCATTCTGAGGACAATCTCAATATAAACATATCTGTTCTGATATCTAAAATAACATTTCCGTTGAAGCTGTGTGACAAAATGTCATTATTATGTACAATAGGCACATTTCAGGCAAAAGATAGTTTAGTGGGTAGGGCCCTAGCCTGGCACTTAGAAGACCCAGATTTAATTCTCTGCTCTGTCATAGGTTTCTTATGTGATCTTGGTTAATTCACTTAGGATAAAATTTTCAAAAGTGACTAAGCACATAGGAACCTAAGTCCCACTGACTTCTGATGAATCTTAAGCTCCTGCATGAATACATTTCTTTGGAAAAATGGGACTTAGGTTCCTTAGGCACATTCGACATTTTTACTCTTGGTCTTTCTGTGCCACTGTTCTTCATCTGCAAAATGAGGCTAACAGCACATCCCTACCTCTCAGAGATGTCGAGGATTGTGAGTTGCCCATATATTATAGTAACCAGGGGGCATATAAATACTTAACCTAGGTTAGCGGTTTGCTAATTCCATTCAGTTTAAGATTGAGCTACATTAGAAAATCCATTAGCAGAAAACAACTCTGTTAGTTTCTCTACAGGCTTTATTTCTGCCTTTATTCATGTGATGTTAGTGTTACTTGCATGAAGCAATGGGAATTGTCCTTATAATCTGAGTCTTTTCTGGATTCCGGTGATGTAGTCAGGAACTTTCTTTTTCACAAGTTTTCAATAGAATATTTATCCAGCAATTGCAAACAGCATAACAAACTAGCTTGTAACATCACAAGTGCAAAAGGCTTCAGACCTCAGGCTCCTTATGGCATCCCAAAGAGTAGCATATTTATTTCCATGATGGTTATTTACATAGAGATTTGCATTTTGGCCATTGGAAGAAGATATGCACTGTAGTTGTTAGAAAATGATTATACTTGTGTAAGTGGACTGTTGGCCCCTTACAAACATTCATTTGGGGTGTTTACGTTGGCTAGCTCCAGGTCAGCCTAAGCCTCTGAGCCTGATTGACAGGTTGCGCAGGCTAATCAGGGAGTCAGGAGGCCAGGAGGATCCCGTCCTCTGTGTGAGCTGGAATTGCCTGGCACAGGGTGGGGCCGAGCTAAGGAGAAAGCAGGGGCCCAAGCTGAGCTGGGGAGCAGAGCTGTGCCAGATCCAGAGAGGCCAGAAAAGCAGCTACAGAGCCAGAGACACAGCCCAGGGAGAACAAATACTGTGCTGGGAGCAGAGCTGCAGCTCAGGGAGAGAGCAGATCTTGTGCTGGGAGCGGAGCTGCAGCCACGGAGCCAGAGACACGGCCCAGGGAAAGAGCAGATCCTATGCTGGGAGCAGAGCTGCAGCCACGGAGGCAGAGACACGGCCCAGGGAGAGCAGATCCTGTGCTGGGAGCAGAGCTGGAGCCACAGAGCCAGAGACATGGCCCAGGGAGAGCAGATCCTGTCCTGGGAGCAGAGCTGCAGCCACGAAGCCAGAGAAACAGCCTAGGGAGAGCAGAACCCGTGCAGACCAGATTGGGAGGAGGATCTTAACCTGACAGGGGGCTGACTTAGGGAAGAAGGGTCCCACCGCCCAAAGCCCGGAGGTGTGTGACTACCACCATTGCAAGTGTCCAACCCGTGGCATCTCTGCAGCACAGCCAGACCTGAGAAGGAGACCTGGGACCTACAAGGAACAGATTGTGAAGTGCCCTGGTGTCCAGAGACACTGTTTGTAATGTTCCCTGTCACAGAGCTAGGTGATGTGTTTTCCTTTAACCTGTTCCATTTTTCCTTATTCTTTTTTTAAATTAATTGTTAATTAAACAACTTGTATTTGCTTTAAATTGCATGAAATGATCAGTGGGTCAAGGGGGGACACCCTAGTCCCAGGCGATCACAGCAGGGCAGGCGTTTGAGTCCCCCAGGAATCTTGTTGGGGTTACAAGGACGCTGCCAGCCAGAAGAGTGGAAGGGGAGTCCTTGAGAGCAGGGAGGCCTCTGGGTAAAGCAAGTGGGAGCGAGGACTCAGATCCTTCCGCTAGCCCACTTCACCAGGGTAGTGCAGAAGCCAGGAAAGTTCCTCACAATAGCGGAACTATTCCCCTGCTTACACTTGGGAAAAATATCTCACACTGACATGCAGTCTCCAGAGACTGATCTGCAGGAAGCTAAGGATTCTAACTTTTGAGCACACCATGTGAAAGTTAGAGAGATGCTGACCTCTTTGATCTGGGTAGCCACAAACAAGGTCTTAAAACCAGAAGACTTCTGAATTTGATTTTTAAAAGGCTTTGTTTGTTTTGGTGATTTACATATTATGAGGAAAATGTAACATCTTTTGTTGATTATGATACCCATTCTCATTAATTGTAGAATCATAGACATTACAGATGGAAGAGACCAGTTAGATCATTTAGTCCATCATTCTGCAAGTGCAAAATTGTTCCCTTGCTGTTCTTGAGTGCTTTGTCCAAACTATTTTTAAATGACTTAGCAGCAGATCAATCTTTCACCATTCCTCTTTGGAACTTATATTCCACAAACATTAATGCTTGGAAATGACTCCTATTATTCACCCTAAAACAGTGGTTCCCAAACGGGGGTTCGTGAACCCCTGGGGGGTTGTGAAATGTTACAGGGTGTTCTTGGGAAAAAATTCCCTAATGGTGGACACAACTGTCCCTAGGGACCCCAGGCAGCACTGCGTCAGCAGCCAGGAGCCCCTGGAACTCTAAGAGCTAACCAGTTCTAAGCAAGCTTATCTATCACACTGAGGAGATTTAAACTTCAAGACTCCTTATAAGAAATGAAAAGGGAGGTGGATATTTTTTGCTGTTTTTAAAATTAAATAGGCAGCTAGTACTGTTTTTAAAATTATTATCAAGAACAAGTTTAAGCTTTGTTGTGACATGAGATGTTTGCCTGTACTGCTCAAGACCTGAATGCTTGTGTAGGAAGAACTCTGAGTTGGCTTCTTAAATACCTTCATGCTGTTTCACATATGATACTCCTTGATGAAACACAGGAGCCTTGTCTTATAACAGGCTTATTCAAAGAGATACCAGCTATGAAAATGAGATCTTGGAAGAGTGTTGCCATTTTCATAATGTAATAAAAATACTATCATGATAAATAATAATTAATAATACATAGTGTGTAATCAGCATGTCCTAAAAAACAATTTTATATTTCCAAGATCAGTGCTTTTCTAATTTATACTCAGGTAAAGGAGAAAATCCCTGGAAATATTAATTTTTAGGAGGGGGTTCGTGAGACTTGACTTTTTAGTGAAAGGGATTTACACGTTGTTAAAGTTTGGGAACCACTGCCCTAAAACTTACTTTACCCAATTTAATTACATTAGTGTTGTTTTTAAATAATTGAATCAAGACAGTTTGAGGCTATTTAAAATAGCAGGCAGTACTTAATCTAACTCAATCCCCACTTCTTGCCTGATCCTTCCACCTCCATGAGCACGCGCGCGTGCACACACATACATACACACACACATACACCTCTGCCCTCCTGTCTGCATGCAGACCCCTCAGGTTATGATAAACCCCTGCCTTCTGATTTGTCTGTGAGATTTTTGTGGCATCACTACATGGACTTGAATACAGGAGATAAAGTTGAAGCTTGACTTTCCAGACTGGGATAGCAATTAGAGAATTAATCTCTGCTGTGACCTGCTGGTGCCATAATCAGACCAAACCATGGATTGCAAACTGGAGTTGATGTTCTTCCTGGTGGCTCAGATATGTGTCTGTGATGTGTGGCACCCAAAGACATGTTTACTCACCAATATTTTCTGAGTTACACCTTACACTGTCTGCAGCGTTAGGCCTTTGTCAGCTACACTCATTTAAAAGGTTATATTTCTGTGCAGATATTAGGTCCAGTACATGAAACACACATTCCATTAACAGGTCTATTTCTTTAGCTGATATTCTTTAAAATAGACTGTACTGTATTTTGCACTTCAGATAGTTCAGATGAGATCATTAGTATGTTAAACAATATGTAGTTTTAATTAAAACGTTGTTCACTTCTTGCTGGCTTAAGTAGATCCTGATTGCCTACTTGCTGTCTTGTTTAGTTATAGTGACTCTCAGTTGGCTGTCTTGGCTCTGTTCTGGGAGATTTTTGGATTTGCTGTGTGTACTGGGTGGGTTGTTTGGTTTGCAGGGTTTTCCATATCTGAGCTCAGCTGTGTGGTTTGTTTGGTTCTTGGAGACTGGGGTTGGCCATTTGAATTCCTAGGTCTTGTGTGTCTGAAGTGAACCCGTTTGGTTTTACAAAAATATTCTACAGTATGACAGGCTCTTGAATAGTAATCAGTTTTCAGCAGCGCTGACAGACAGCAGTATCCACAGGAATTAGGTAATCACTGGGATTCAAATAAACAGCACATTAATGGCAAATAAAATGAACTCATGCTTGGAATAGGAATAGTATGAATTCACAAATGGTACCTATCCGGAGTGAGCAGTGATGTCCATGGTAATAATCTGCCTTTAGATTATTAGTATAACAGAAATATTGGGGATGGTGACCTTAGGGATGAAAGCAATCTCTCACCAAGAAATGTAAAGGTGGCAGGCAGTGACTGGGAAATACAAGTAATGTATGCCCAAAGCCTAAAGGATTATCATATACTAAGATTAAGACTAATAATATTTATTATTCAAAATGTGTAGCCTAATCCATGAGAACAAATTTAGAATTGCTTAGAATGTACGTTCTTTGGGTCAGGGATCATGATTTTTGGATGGGTGTGTTAGGTGCCTAGCACAATGGAACCTCAATCCCTGATTGGAGCCTCCAGATACCACTCATTACAAATAATCAATAATGATAGTCCACTGACTGCACTCATGTGAGTAATGGCTACTCCTCTAAATAAGGGTGTCATAAACAGATAGCTAAGGGTTAATGTCTCTTTCACCTGTAAAGGGTTAACAAACAGTGACCTGCAACACCTGACCAGAGGACCAATCAGAGGACAAGATACTTTCAAATCTCGATGGAGGGAAGTTTTTGTTTGTGGGTTCTTTGTTCTGTCTGTTGTCTCTCTGGGATCTGGAGAGTGACCACACGTACCTACAGGCTCTCTAATCTTCTGTTCCAATTTTGTAAGTCAACAGGTAGAAAGACGTTTAGTCTTTTTAATTGTTTTTCTTTATTTGCAAATGTGTATCTGGCTGTAGAGTTTTAATTGTATTTGCTAAAATATTTTAAATTGTTTTTTTCTGGGGAGACTTTTTCTCCATTTTCTATAAGCTGAATACCCTGTAATAGTCCATCTTGAATCTACAGAGTTATCTCTAGTCTTTATCTTTTATTAAAAAACTTTTTTTAAAGACCTACTTGATTTTTCAACCCTTGTTAATGCTAAGGTATTGAGTCTGTACTCACAGGACTTGGTGGAGAAAGAGGAGAGGGGGGAAAGGTAAAGTTCCTCTTTGTGTTAGATTCACGGAGCTTGAATCTGTTTGCCTCTGGGTGAGGGGAGGAGGAAGGGGTGGATTGGAATCCCTCGGTGCTAAGATTCAAGGAGTTTGATCACTGTCTATCTCTCCAGAATAACCCAGGGAGAAAGCCTGGGGGGGGAGAGGGGAGGAAACCTGATTCTCTGTGTTGTGTTTCAAGGAGTTTGAAGCACGGTGATATCCTGGTGTCCCCGAGGGGAAGATCTGGGAGGAGGAAAGGAGGGGGAGGGAATGGTTTATTTCCTTTGTTGTGAGACTCAGGAATTTGGGTCTTCGGGGTCCCAGGGAGGTTTGGGGAGACCAGAGTTTTCAGGCACTCAACGTCTGATTGGTAGCAGCTTATCAGATCTAAGCTGGTAATTAAGCTTAGAGGAATTCATGCTGGTACCCCATTTTTGGACGCTAAGGTTCAGATTGGGAATAGAATACCATGACAAAGGGGTTTTAGGATGGGGCCTCATGTTTGTATGTAAAAGACTATCATATCTGTACACAACAAAGTATGTCCTTTATGCTGGAGCATGTCTTCGTTGGCAGACATGGTATTATGTCGAGTTTACTTTTTAAAAACCCATTGTTAGTTATTGTAATGGGTATAAATGCAGAACAGTGTCTCATCTCTGGTTATACCTCATGCTGAAAGGACATTGAAAGTTTCCTCACCTTATCGCTAGAACGGCATATTTAGTCCACCCTCAAATGACAATCAGGGTTTTTTTTCAAATGCTAGTGCTGATAAAAATAGGCACTCCACTAATTTCTGTTTTCAGCTATATTTAGAGCAATACAGGAGTTCTATTTGCTTCACTATAAGATTCTTTTGTTAAACATAAATTATCTTGTATAAACTTAAACTGGACTTTAGAGAGTTACTCCAAAATAATGTTGGCTTGCTGACGCCTGTCATTCAATCAGAGGTAACAAAGATGCATAATATTGTCTTTTTCAAAGAGGAAACAAAGAGACACGCTAACTTGCTGTGTCTCTTTTTTGTTGATGTTGGACAGTCTCTCTGGACAAAGTGATCTAGAGGAGGATAAATAAAAATACTTTGATTTTTTTCAAAATAGTCACTTTGAAATTGGCCAGAAAAGAAAAATAAAGAAAGCCAGTACCATGTTACTGCATGCCAGGAGACAGTGGTAAATTTTTATTTTTATAGCACATTCTGAAAAACATCAGGAAAGAAAAATCATAGAATCACATAGTTATGATCCTCTATCCTCTGAATTCAAATAGTTTTGTGTATCATTTTTCTTATATTTATGTCATATTGTAAAGGTTTCTGAACACTTTGGGTATGATTAGCACTAAAATTAAAGTGATGAATGAAAAAGGAAAAAAGAAATGCAAGAAAATTCTTAATTTGGATGGAATAATAATGTGCAGTAGGAAATCAGGCCCATAGTCTTTATTTGGACTGACGCAGGTGGACCTTTGCACTTACACAGAGCCCCGTTGGCTTCAGTGGGGCTCTGCACAGGTGGAAGGATCTGCCCATGCATATCTGACCACATGAGCAGGACTCTGTATGGTAAAATGTTTGGGCAGAGACTCTTTCGACGAGTTGAACAGCATCTAGCACAGAGAGCCTCTGGTCTTTTGGGTACTGCAATATTAATGAGGAGAACAGTGTGAACATATAAAAATGGTAAATGTCAGAAATGTACCATTTTGCTACTGATGACCAAGGTAAAAAACGTTCACAATGCACTTTTTGCTAACTTATAGAAAAAGGTTCTTTAGGCTCCTCTATGGAATTCCTGTTTCTTTCCGATTCCTTCCTCCATGGATTTTAAGAAAGATCTGTCACTTGACTACAGGAAAGTGTAGAAGTCCAGTCCCGCAAGCCATCCGCTACCTCATAGACTCTAAGGCCAGAAGGGACCATCATGATCATCTAGTCTGATCTCCTGCACATTGGGTCACAGAACCTCACCCACTCAATCCTGTAATAGACTCATAACCTCTGGCTGAGTTACTGAAGTCCTCAGATCATGATTTAAAGACTTAAAGTTATAGAGAATCCACCATTTACCCTATTTTAAACCTGCAAGTGACCCACGCCCCTTGCTGCAAAGGAAGGTGAAAATCCTCTAGGGTCTCTGCCAATGTACCTCAGGAGAAAATTCCTTCTCAACCCCAAATATAGCAATCAGTTAGAGCAGTGGTGGGCAACCTGTGGATCAGGATAATCTGCGGTGGGCTACAAGACAGTTTGTTTATAGAATGTCCCTGCAGCTACCATTGGCTGGGAACGGTGAACCTGTGGACGGTCAATGTAAACAAATTGTCTTGCGGGCCGCAAGTTGCCCACCACTGTGTTACAGCCTGACCATGTGGACAAGACCTCCAGCCAGACACCTGGAAAAGAATTCACTACAGTAACTCAGAATCCTCCCCATCTAGTGTCCAATCACCAGCCAATTCTTACTGAAGTCAATGGGAATGCCACACATGGGGGGAAATCCCTTTTCTGGTCAGTTTTGTCATTCACTTTTATAAGGCCAGGATTTCACCCATTAAAACCTTGCAGGATCAGAAACTAGCACTTGTTTGCCATTTTCAAGTGCTGAGCACCTTTTGCAAGGTGCAGGGTGCACTAGGTTTCCAGTGAAGTCAACAGAAAGGGAGGATACTGAAGAACATGGAGGACTGAGCCCAAAAGGGCACACCGTGTCTGGTTCTTGTTACAGAATATGGCTAATAATACGTATCTACTATCATAATTTATTATGGAAGGTGCCTGGCTGACCGCTCTAAAGGCTGAATGTGTTGTGGATACATAAAGGAAGAGAGAGCACAGGCAGCAACAGTACAAAATGGCTCTACCCTCTAACTATATGTAAAGTCTTCTGCCTTTGAAAATCTCCCCCTATGTCTTACTATGTGTTTGTACAGTTCTTAGTACAAAGAGGGCCCAGTCTCTAGGCACCACTGTAGAACAAATAATAAATAGTGACCAGGAGTATAAAACTGAATTGTTGAAGATCAGGATGGGAAGATTCAAGAGTTGGAAACCCAATGGCTTCTGAAAGATGTGAAACCAGAGAGATGATAAGTTAAAGACTCGTTTCCCTTTCCGTAGCCTATTCTGTACAGTATGTTCACTGGAGGCACAGAAATGACGACACTTGGAAAACATTGATGAAAACTTACAGTTTGAGGTGGTTGAAAAATGGTGAAAAGTTGTTGTGCAAAATAGTTAAAACTTTTTATGGGGAAAAATTTCAGAGGAAATTTAGAATTTCCATAACATTTCAATCTGTTTTATTTGGAGTCCATTGAAATTTTTAAACAAACAACTGGAGAAAAAAAAGGACATTTTGAAAAGAGGACCCTATTGAAAATAATCTTCCTTTCTTATGAACGCAGGTATATCTATGTAATTGTCGTGCCTGTCTGTGAATGAATTATTTATTTGTTTGGCTTCTCAAGGATTGTGATTCACTGCTGTTGACGGACATCTTCAGAATAAATTTAAAACAGTGTTTAGCTTTGTTTCCTGAGAAGTGAGCATTATAAAATTTACAAATAATTAACCTACAATTAACCCTTCCTCTCTGCTCAGCATTTCCTTTATTCTTGGCTATATATGCTCTTCCCGAAAACAGTGGCTTTTAGATGGGTTTTGGCTATACATCTATTCAGGAACTGTTCCCTCATCTTCCAGCTAATCCAGCATGAATACCATAGGCTGCACTGAGAATTTCCCTCAGGCGTCAGAAAAAACAGTAATGCATTTGACTTATAGTAAAGAGAATTGTAAAAGTACTCTGCAGCTCAACAAAGCCATAGTCACTGCTAGAAGCCAGGCGTGAGGCCTAGTCATGTGATGTTCTTTTCTTGACTGATGATTCAGTAACAAGATCTGACTAACAAATGACCAGATTCTGACACTCTTACACTGAATACTAGCTTATTCTAAGAGGAGTCCTGTTATCTTCTATGGACTTCTGATAGGGTAAAGTATGACTCCAGGATAGCGCCATCTAGTTCAAGATCAAATATTCTAATAAAGAATGAAAAGACACAAAACATTTCTGCAGAACGTTCCTATATCAGTATTACATAATATCTACTGATTATAATCCACTATCCTATATATATTTTTAAATCCAGTGTCACAATTTTTGCCTTGAAATTTTTATTCAAATGGTTTTGTTTGTATTTAATTTTTGTTTTGTTTTTCTCAAAGAATGTGTTTCTTTGGTATTTTTATTTACAGTCATGCTTACACTCGGGCTGTCAGAAATACTGAACTAGGAAAAATATAGTTACATTTGTTTTATTTTAAACCGAGTATGATTTTTGTCTGGAATAAAGGGGGTATTTACGAACTCTGTCCTTCACTCCTCCTAGCATGTGTGTGTCATGAGAACAGACAGACAGCCAAGCAATTAGAAAAATACTGTACAAATCTGCACTCATGTTCCTATTGGGTTGCTTTTTATCTTCTAAGGTTAGATGTATGATATATGTCTGAAAGCTATTTTGCTTTACAAACTTTGTTTCCATCTTGCCAAAGTAAATACTCTAATCAGGTCTGCTTTTCTTTCACTCCATAAAGACCAGTGTCATCCTCATTGCAGGCAACCCAGCTTCTGTTCTGTGTCTGTCAAAAGGAGTTCTGCTAAGCTGCCCACTGAAAACATTTTATGCAGTCTTCTGCTTTTCAGAAGACTTTATATAGTAGATGCTTTAAATTCCGGCCAAAATATTCCAGTTTCCCTTGGCTATTCTTTTCATTTTATTCATTTATTCAAAGCAAACTGAGTCTCACAGTGCAAGAATCACAACTGATGTCTCTCACTCTTCTGCTTTTGCTGTGGTTTTGATTTACATGTTAAATGGTTTAATTTACAATATTACATTTTTATCTATTATGAGTCCCAAAGCTAAAAGAAAACTATTTAATGACACATCAATAACAAGATAATTGGATTTATACAAATAATATACAAAACCTAATCTGGCCATGTTGTAAACCTTTGAAAAATCACAGTTTGAACATACTCAGTAGAGACTTCTTAGAATCTGGCAGCTAAATTCTTCAAATATCTTGTGTGCATTGACCATGCTCCAGGGCAGTAATGCAGAGGCTGATCAGGTTTTTCGTGCTGTTGTGGGATACTGTGGCACTAGGCACCAGAACTGAAAACTGGGAGACTGTCTCCCTGGGGCTCTAAAGACTCCCTCTACTGGCACCAGGCAGTGAAGAGAAAAGGGAGAGGAAACAGCCTGATTAAACTACAGAAGGGACAAGAGCCAGACCCCATAGTGAAGAGGGTGATTGTGAGACTAGATTGAAATGAGGAGTTAGTGGGAGGGGAAGAGACTGGGAGATTGGGGATGGGAAACTGGGACTGGCTGGGCAAGGAGACAGGGACTAAGAACCAGAGGAGGAAATAGGGGCAGGGAGGGACTGGCAGCTTGTGGGTGGGTGGGGGTGGGGTGAGATTGCGTGAGGAACTGGGAAGATGGGACTATTTAAGACAAGAAAATGTGGCTGGGAGCCATTGGGATGATGAAATGGAGGCTAGTGAGGGGCTGGGAAAGAATGTGGAGCCCAGAAGTGGTAGAGACTGGAACAGGGTAGAGTAAGAGCCTGGGAGTAGGACAGGAACCCAGGATGGGGAGAAAGGACAGTGACAGGTTAGAGAGGATGGGGAAGAAGATGTCACTTCCAGAACCTGGATATCAGGCCGAGACACAAAAAAATTAGTGGGTGCTCAGCACACACTGGCAGCCAGCTCCCCCTTACCCACCCCAGTGCCTCCCATCTGCCAGCAGTCCCACTGATCAACTCCTCCCCTCCCTCACAGTGCCTTCCACCACCGCAATCAGCTGTTCCACAGTGTGCAGGAGATGCTGGAGAGGGAGAGGGAGAGGGAGAGGGAGGAACGAGGATGGGGCGCACTTGAGGGAGGGAGCAGAACTGGGCAGGAAGGGGGGGGTCAGGGTGGGAGCTTGGGAGAAGGGGTGAGTTGGAGTAGGGTCTGCAGCAGAGCAGGGGGTTGGGCATCCTGGGGCCTGGAGGAAGCCAGCACCTGTAGTCAGGTGACAAGCCATGGTAGAAACAGTCTGTCAAAACTACCAGGCAGCTGGGAATACCCCAACAAGGTAGCAACACTGAGCAGACTGGAGTGTCTGCTTTCATTAGGAATCTATATGCCTGCTTTACGGTCATCTGGTTAGGCCTTGCTTGTGGATTGGCTGGACTCCAGGATTCAGAAGTAATTACCTCAGATGGCTCATCAGATCAGAACACTGGAATGGAATGGAACCCAAGTCTCAACATTCCTCTCATGTCAGCAAATATATATGAAATTCATTGGCAAAGTGTGTGTCTCATCCCCGCTAGTGGATGGTCCACACTGAGGTTGACAACCTACTAGTGTTTCCAGTTACTTCATTAGCTCAAATGGCAAAACTGTTTGCAGTGGATCTAAACGTTCTAAAATCACTGATGACAAATGTGAGTGTCACTATAATGCAAGTGTGATGTTATATAAAAAGGAAGGTGACCATTTATATTACTGTTGCTACCGCTGTTACAAAGTTGCAGTAAATCTTGTACAAAGTATGTCCTGTAAGATATCAATGGAAAAGTTATAGTCTGTTAAGCATAATTATCCTGTTTAAATACATGTGGTATCGTGGTATCGAAGTTATGAATATGGGCTATATGTCTGTATCTCAAATATGTTTTTTTCTTTTTTTCTTCTTCCCAACACCTACAAAGCAAATTTACCATCCAGACTAGCCATCCCTATGTTGGGCCATCCATGTGATAATGGGCGATTGTAGAGACTCAGCTCACCCAGTGAGCCCCTCCTGAAGACATTTCAGAGAGCACTGAGGCAATGGCTGCCCCAAGATGTAAGAGGCGAATGTATCACATGTAAGGACATGTAATCTAAACCTCCATCTTTTGCCAGGAACTTCCCATGCACTTGAGCTGAAAGTATAAAAGGAAACTGTGACATCACTTCTGTCTTCATAACTGCTCCTCACCTCTGGATTGTGATTTTCTAACAGAAGGAAGCTCTGAACAAAGGACTGAGACCCCCAGTCCAAAGAGCCTTTTTGAAAGCTGGCAGACTTACCACCACAGCTATGAACCTGATTTACAGACTCTAAAACCACTTGTAATGTATATGATTCCTTTAGCCATTTTAAAACTCTCTTATTTTTTATTAATAAACCTTTAGTTATTATTCTGCTAAAGGAATTGGCTACAGCACAGTATTTGGTAAGATCTAAAGTATATATGTTGATATGGGGGAGTGGCTGATCCTTTGGACTGGAAGAATCTTATGTATGACAAATCTGGTTTTCAGTAACCTCTCATCAGAAAATCCAGTTGTCTGCGTGGTAAGCCAGGGGCTGGAATGCCTAGAGCGACTGTGTTTTGGCTTCTTGTTAACCAGTATAGAGATACAGGAGCTCACTTTTGTTACTGGTTTGGTGAACTCTAATGTTAGAATAACCACCGGTTTTGGAGTGTGACTTCCCTGTTTTTATCAGTCTGTCTTGAATTTTGCAGTCTCAGCTATGACCCACATCAGGCCTGGTCCCAGTAACATAACAGAAATTCTGGGGTTTTTTTCAGTTTATTGATTTACAAAACTACATTTTAAAAACATTATTAAGGCTGCTCAGAAGTTAACAAATGCCAAAAAAATAAGGTTCACACGGTGGTGTGATGGTGAATGAATTAATGTTTGTAAAGCACTGAGTATATGTCTACACTGCAATAAAAGACTCTCAGCGTGGCCATGGATGACCGAGGTCAACTGACTTGGGCTCATGGGGCTTGGGCTGCAGGACTAAAATTCACAGCCTAGACATTTGGGCTCAGGGTGGATGGAGCCCAGGCTCTGAGACCCACCTCGTCGTGGTCTCTCAGAGCCCAGGCTCCAGCCCAAGCCCAAATGTCTACACACCAATTTTACTGTGCAGTTTTCAGCCCTTCAGCCCAAGGCCCATGAGCCCAAGTCAGCTGACCCAGGCTCTGAGACCCAGGGCTGCGGGGGTTTTATTGCAGTGTAGACATACCCTCAGATACTATAGTAGTGAAAACCATAGAAAAGACCATAAGGAAATTCCATATTTGGAGCAGAGTTTGAGTGCTGTGCAGTAAATAAGGCCTGGGATCACAAGATTAATGCAGATAAAAGAAAATATTTATTAGCTGCTCATTAATTGAACACTGTCCATCATGTGCACTGAAGGAGGCAGGTGTCCTGTGTGAAAAATAGCCTGTGATCTTGTAATTATAGATTGTATCATAATCCATACACACAAGGAGGGCAAACTAAGGTTACCTACACAATTTTAAGTCTGACATTTCCTAACTTTTGAGCGCTTGACTTTGCAACCTTAATAACATTCTGTTAAGAGAGGTAGTTCAGGAAACCTGGAGAGGGAAGTCATGCACAGACGTCCAACTAGCCTTTCAATATTTTTTGTTTATTTCAATTTAGCAGTCTTAAAAGAGACACTATCCCGCCCCAAACTGCCTGTGGTACGTTGGGGTCCATGCCATATGGACACTGACTAAATGAAACAATTTGGTCATTAGTGATTTCTTTCATTTGGACTAGGGTGACTAGATGTTCCAATTTTATAGGGACAGTACCAATATTCAGGGCTTTTTCTTACACAGGCGTCTATTACCCCACCCCTGTCCCAATTTTTCACACTTGCTATCTGGGTCACCCTAATTTGGACCCTAATCTGTGACCTAAAAGTATGGCGAGATGGCAGAAGCAGCCAATACTAAATAAGTTGTCTGATTTGACCACAGGATCTCCAAAAAGTTACCATTAATCGAGAGTTTGAAAATAGTTCTCCTTTGTGACACAGCGAATTAAAGAGGTTTCTTTCTTTTTCCAGAGTTTTCCCCAACTTCTTCGTAGTGATTTGATCCTCCCAAGATCTATATTTCACAGCATAATAAACTGTTTCCTTTGTTTGCATCTATGTGTCTTAGTGCTTAGTGTAAGCTGCAGATTTTTGCTATGGTATTGCAATTTCTATTATTGGGAGCTTATTTTATTTTTAATTGATTTTTATTCATTAACTGATAAAAATGTCCTAGTTTATTTATATATACACACACACATAACTTCAAACTCCACTAGGCCACCATCAAGGAAAGGCCTATGTAAATAGAGAGCCCTTGCAGTATGCCTTGACATTCAATAAACCTAGATTCTATTGGACTAATGGAGATTGTGAGTAGAGCTGATCAAAACTCAGAATTTCCATTTCTGTGGGAGAGTGTGACATTTCTTTTTTGTTTTGCGCTGGAATGAAAATTGGAAATTTTGAAATTTCCCACAGACAGGAAATTCCAAAACAAAAATCTTTTTTGCAAAAGTTGCAACCCGGCCATTTGATTTTTCCGAAACAAAATGGAGCAGCTGGCTGCCTCCAACTCCAGGAGACTCCCAAGGTGTCCAGAGCTGGAAGCCTAGGCCCTGAGAGCCCATGCTGGAGCTCAGGCTCTCAGGACTTTCAGATTCCCAGTTCTATGGCAGGGAGCCTGGAAGCCCTGGGTCCCTAGTCCCAGGGCAATCCACATGGCAGGGCGGTTCCAGAACCACAGACATTAGCAGACTGCTCATGAGCCCAGGCTTCCAAGTTGGCAAGAAACCAGCCAGGAAACTTTTTGTTTGACAGAAGTTTGTCAAAACCAAATTATTTCTGTTTCATCAGAAAATTCCTGACCAGCTCGAATAGTGAGTTCCCAATTCAAGGGCCTATCATGGAGAATATCATTCCTCACATTCAAAAGTCATTTCAATCCAGGGGTTACCTGAGTCACCGCAAGTGATCTTGACAGTTGAGATGAAACATGAGGAGAAAGGAAAGCTTAAATCATAATGGACTTTATGAATCGATAGGTTCATCTTGCACTACGCTTGGAAATACACTTGAAAGCCCATATGAACTATGGAGCACAGATATAACGTGCTCCAAGTGAGAGAGACTGCGAGGTGACTGGTGTATTCTGTTCATGCTAAGTTCCTTGCTACTTGCTCTAGCTTTCTAATGCAGAGTAAAAGTATGTTTAAATTTATTCTGATTATAAACAATTAATCACTATATTTAAACATGGCTAAAGATATACAGCCAGATCCTTAGCTGGTGTAAATCAGTGTAGCTCCATTGCTTTAATCAGGGCTATTGCTGATTTACATTAGCTGAGGATCTGGCTCACAGTATGGCCTGGAAATTGGTTAGGCTTCTGCTCTCCCTTACACCTGTGAATCGGGAGTAATTCCACTCAAGTCAATGGAGTTACACTGGTGTAAGCAAGTGGAGAATCAGGCCCAGTTTTCTTTGTGCTTCCCTTGTCCCATCCCTTAGTGAGATGATCCTTTCCTAGTAAAAGAGTTTAAGATGGCTCGTAGGTGGTGCTAAAAGGGTTACCAAATGCATCTGAGTGTGCATGTCAGATGTTTGTTTAAAATGTAACAGAAGTTAGATGTGGCTTAATTATGCAAAGGAAGCTAGTTGCACTGAACTCTTTTTGTGAAAACTGCATGATAATGGGCTAATATTAAAGGGTGTTTCTGAGTACTACACAACAAGTAGCTGACAGTAATGATTAACAGATTCCCAATATTATCTACATTTGACCATGAAGCTGAGTTTAAAGTAAATGTTTCATGTTAATGATTTATGCAGAAGGTTTTCAAAATCAGTGTCAGTGAAGTGTCTTCCATTTCAGTGATAGCAGATCTGGGTGGGGAAAATGGAAAGCTCAAATATTGAAATATTTACTGGTGCGAGTATTCAAAATCCCCCTAAACAGATTAACTACCCACTAGTAGATTAAGTATGGAGAATCACCTTATGTCTACACTACTCTCTCAAGTAATGTCTTTACCTCCATTGATAATATTCCAACATTCGCTAATAATGAACTCCAAAAATCTGATTATTATTTCAGTGTATAAAATACATCTGTCCAAAGTGCTCAGTGCTTGCCCAATTCCACCTTTAAAAGCACAAAGACTTCATGTTGATCCAATGTAAATATTAGACACTTTCACAGAAACTGATCACCTCCCCCTTTCCAGCCACTCACCCCACACCCTCAGCCCTTGTCTGAGAAAGCCTGGGGAAACAGGTAGGCTTTGCACTATGTGCCAAAGAGCAACAAACTCAGGTTCTCCATACCAAAGGGTGAGTATATTCTAAAGCTAAAGGCCCTCCTCTGAGAATGCCCAACAGCCAGCTCCTGTTCAAACACGTCTATGGACTGTCAGCTTGGGCATCCCAGCGACCATGATAAAGCATGAGGAGCGAGAATGTCTTTATGTATAACCTAACAATGAAGGGCTTTAGAGATCAAGATCAACATCTTGATAGACACCTAGAAACTCACTGGGAGTCCGTTTAAACTTGGTAGCATAGGAGAAATGGGCTACTGCTACATGCAAGGAGCCACCATTAAGCAGGCAGCTGCATTTTGCTGAAGGTTCTGATTGGTCGTCGGTGCAGCCCCATCTAGAGCTCAATGACTAGTCCAACACGGAGGAGATAATAGCATGGAAAAGTGTGATGAGACCCACACACAAAAGAAAATACCAACTGCAGCTTGAAAAAAATAAAAAAAGCACTGTTGTCATCTAGGCCTCCAAAAGCAACTGATGATCTAAAAAAGACTCTCTTCAGACCTGAGTAATAAAAGTTGAATATTTTTCAGTCAATGTACCCTATATACTCTTCTCCAGGTTGGCTTTTCAGGCAGCTAGCTCTTACCCAGGCCCTTGTTTCAACTAGTGACTTGAAAAGCTGATCAATTGTGATATTCAAGTCTGCTGAAATAGTGATTGACAGCAAAGCGTCATCTGCATACTGACGGCACTGCTGTCCAGACCACCTCACCAGCTCCCCAAACAGGCTCACAGACACACTTAGAGGGGGGTTGACACAACTAACCTCTGCAGTGAGCATGAGAGGTGAACACTGAACAATACACAGGGATGCTGAAGATTTGCATGCACCTCCATGCACCAGACTTATTTTGCTGTTGCTTCTTGTGCTCCCTGCCTGCACTTACATGAGGGTATCACAATATGGGTCTATATTTTTACTATTTCTTAGTCCTCTGTTAGTACAGAAAAACTAATACAGGAAAAAATGGGCTAGATTCTTTTCTGGTTCATATATCACCCACTCACAAAATTACGAAATGTGGGCCAAATCATATTACCATTGAGGGCAAAGGGAATTTTGCCACTGATTTCAATAGAAGCAGTAATACGGTTTTTGTACTCATTGCGGTATCCTTATTACATGAGCTAGAAAAACACTAGAGCTTGACTTTCGAAATATGGACTGAGTTTGCAGGGCTGGCAGTCAGAAAAAAAAATCATCTTCTTCTTTGTAAGCTATGCAAATTAGATTGGAGGTTATTGAGAGACAACAAACCTAAAGCTGCATGATGGTATTTTCACTCTTCATAGCATGAAACCATAGAACCACAATCAGATGTTCATTCCATAATCTACTTCTTCCCATTTTTCCAATGCTTGTTCCAGAGATAGACAAACAAAAAAAAATTAAACTTAAATCACCTGTTTTAGACAGTTGGAGAGTTTCATCTTGACAAGCTAAATTTTATTTAGATTGTAAGCGTCTTGGAGCAGACACCATCTCATCTCTTTGGTCTATACCAGAACAGAACACGCTGTTTGTGTGCAGCATGAAATAAATAATAACAATAAAGTTTTGTCTTCGAGAACTAACCTACTGAGAGACTGTGTGATCATGGTTGTCCTTGTAATTCACTCTGGGGTTTCCCAAATTGATTGAATTTGGTTTACATTGTGTAGATGTTAAGTATTCTGGCATAAAGTAAATGGACTCACCTCTTTTGATCCATCTTGGACCCAGATGTCATATGGGAATTAGGGATGATTAATCACGGCTACATATAAGAAAATACCATACCCCAGCTGCCAATGACATTTACTTTATTTGGATTTAATAATAATCACCTCTTAAATCTCCCCTTCCTCATCCTCCTCAATCCTACTGCTAGCACGGTCATGATGCAGCATACGTTCTACTTAGAAATAGCACCAGGATGTAGGTGAGGGGTTTGAGCTATAGCAAAGGAAAAGACACCTTTTATTGTATTTTTTCAGCATATGCTGAGGGGAAAGAGAAGACCCATTGTAGGTGTGGGGATTGTGCAAAAATTAGTAATTAGAAAATATTTTTTCACACTGTGCAATTAGACTGGAGATTTTTTTCCATATTAAGTGATGAAAACAGGGACCGAGTCTTTGTGCATACTATACTGATCTGCAGGCTTATTAGAGATGGTCGCAAGTGAGGATATTCTCCTTTTGTTCAGCATAAATGTCTTTATCTACAATTGGCTATCCATAGTCACTCCTCTCACTGTTTCTTTTTCTGTCTCTATTCCTGGTAGGGACAGGCTTACCTAGTCATAACTTGACTAGTTTGAGGGAAGTTTATTTACAGGATAAATCACTTTGTTGTGTAGACTGAGGGCAGATAGGATATGTCTTTCAAGGAAACAGCCCTCTGAGGTGTTGAATTATTATGTTTAAAGCTTGAAGGAAATGGAATAGCCTGCCAGATAAGAAAGCTGCCAAGTTTATAGTCAGGAGATGACTGTACTCAATATATTCAGCATGGCAAAATGGGGAGCATCCAGATTCAGGGACTTACTGAGCTATGAAAAAGCCAGTTGCAGAGCAGGAGTTTGGTCTGTGACAGATTCCTGACGTTCTCATTGCTATCAGCGAATGTCTACAGTTCAGTTGTGCTACCTGTCCAATTTGTATAAATTCTCCAGGGCAGGAACCTTACCTCCTAATGTTGTACAGTGCAGGTAAGGTGCCATGCATGCTTACGGTGCTAACTAAACAATAATCCAAAAGGGAGGAATGATCTACAACCTAGCAGTACAGACAGACTGAAATGCAGTACAAACAGACCTAAATCCAAGGATGTGATAGTTCTATCTTTTTTTGTAAACAGACCAAGCCAGTTCCACAAAATAGCAGTTGGCAAGATGCAAGTTGTCTTTCTGTGAGCTTATCAGCACCTCCTCCCACCTACAGTTCATTTGTACTGTCATTATATTCTCTCCCCCACAGCCTGAAAAGACAGAATCATAGAAATATAGGGCTGGAAGGGACCTTGAGAGGTCATCCAGTTCATCCCCCCATGCTAAGGCAGGACCAAGTATTTCTATGCCATCCCTGACAGATGTTTGTCCAACCTACACACCCTCTCTTAGAAGCCTATTCCAGAACTTAGCTAGCCTTATAGTGAGAAAGTTTTTCCTAATATCCAACCTAAATCTCCCCTGCTGCAGATTAAGCCAATTACTTATTGTTCTACTTTATAACATCCCTTAATCATAGACTCATAGAATCATAGAATATCAGGGTTGGAAGGGACCTCAGGAGGTCATCTAGTCCAACCCCCTGCTCAAAGCAGGACCAATTCCCAACTATCTCCAGCTGAGGCTTGTCAAGCCTGCTTAAAAACCTCTAAGGAAGGAGATTCCACCACCTCCCTATGGAACTCATTCCAGTGCTTCACACCCTCCTAGTGAAAAAGTTTTTCCTAATATTCAACCTAAACCTCCCCACCGCAACTTGAGACCATTACTCCTTGTTCTTCATCACGGTCCACTGAGGCAGTCTAAATCCATCATCTTTGGAACCCCCCTTCAGGTAATTGAAAGAGCTATCAAATCCCCACCCCTCTTCTCCTTCTGGAGACTAAACAATCCCATTCCCTCAGCTCTCCTCATAAGTCTGTGCTGCAGCCCCTAACCATTTTTGTTGCCCTCCACTGGACTCTTTCCAATTTTCCCACATCCTTCTTGTAGTGTGGGCCCAAAACTGGACACAGTACTCCGATGAGGCCTCACCAGTGTCGAATAGAAGGGGTGATCACGTCCCTCGATTAGCTGGGCAATGCCTACTTATACAGCCCAAATGCCGTTAACCTTCTGGGCAACAAGGCACACTGTTGACTCATATCCAGCTTCTCGTCCACTGTAACCCCTAGGTCCTTTTCTGCAGAACTGCTGCCCAGTCATTTGGTCCTAGTCTGTAGCAGGCATGATTCTTCCGTCCTAAGTGCAGACTCTCCATTTGTCCTTGTTGAACTTCATCAGATTTCTTTTGGCCCAATCCACTAATTTGTCTAAGTCCCTCTGTATCCTATCCCTACCCTCCAGTATCTACCACTCCTCCCAGTTTAGTGTCATCTGCAATATATTTGAAGACATCAGGTTCCTCAGTCATCTTTTCTCAACACTAAACTTACCCATTTTTTAAAACTTTTCCTCATAGGTCAGATTTTCTAAACTTTTTATCACTTTTGTTGCTTTCCTTTAGACTGTCTGCAATTTGTCCACATCTTTCTTAAAGCGTGGTGCCCAAAACTGAACACAATACTCCATTATCGACTGGAAGAACTGCAGTTTTTCTACTAGCTGATCCCCTGGGAAGAACTTTCAGACTGTTTTGAAAAGAAGATGTGCTTTCTGGCAAGAAAAGGAAGACATGCTGGAGGAGTGGGGCAGGAGGGGCTTGCCAGCCTCCCATGATACTGACCAAAACCCCAGGAACTCTCAGGAGTGATGAGGACTTTAAGGGGAGTGGGAATTGAGTATAGATTTTGGTTTTGGTTGTTTTTTTGCCTAGATCTGCCTAATAGCTAAGAGAAAAGTGTGTGAGAATTTCAAGGTTCCTTTTTAAAAACCTGTGTGTCCCTTACTTTAACTGTCATGTAATTAACAATAATCCAGGGTGCCCATGGGGGTGTACTCTGGGGCAGAAGCATGCATAGGCAACTGAGGAACTTGCGTGGGATGAGGGACTGCTTGGGTTTAAGCAGTTGACCATGGGGCCTCACTGCCAAGATGGGTGTCAGACTCAGGATTTGCCCCTGTGGAGTGTGCCTGAGTGACCCAGTGACCAGTCATTACTCAAACCCTTGGGGGCTTAGCAGCACAGCAGCATATGGGATCCAAACATTGGGTCCCATTACAGAAGACTGGTGACTGTTCACAATGGGGGAACTCAGCCAGGGCTGTGATAACCTAAAACTGCTAATACACGTGAACACTGTAAACTGCTACGTCTTCACTAGGATTTTGCCGCCTATTAGTTACCACGTTAGCTAATATGTTGTAAGGACGTACCATTTTTCCTAGTGAAGATGCAGCCTCAGCCAAGTGAAGCTGACGAACAGGAAGAAGATGCTGAGAGGCCAACATAATATTTTGTCATGAATCGCACATGCTGGAAATTAGTAATGAATGAAAAACTTTTCCCCAGAATATAATTTATACATATTTTAGAAGGACGAATGATTCAGTAAGAAAGGTATAAGTTATGTATATCAAGAAACTAGGTAAATCTATTTTAAAATGTTATTACCTGGACAATAACAGTTCTCCTAGCTATAAAAAATGTATCTCAAAAGACACTCTAAAAATGTTTTTGTTTTGTGGAGGGAACATAATAGGCTTAAATTACAAGTCTCTGTTTTCCAGTAGATGAATCACTAGTACGCAGCCTAGATAATACATACATAAGGCCAGATCCTCACCTGGTGTAAATTGGCATAGATTCATTGATGGTGAATTACATGAGCTGAGGATCTGGCTGAAATCTCATTCAGGAAAAGAATAAATTGCTAAAGATATTATATCTTGCAGGAAAAAAATCTACCTTTAAAGTGCTGATGAAAAGGAATTTCTAACAATTCGTGCCATTAATCAAAGGATGAGACGTAAACAGGGCTGGCTTTCAGCCGATTCACCCAATTCCCCGGAATTGGGCCCTACCCCAAAGAGGACCCCACGCCTAAGGGGGCCCCGGTCCAGGGATCTTCGGCAGCATTTTGGCGGTGGGGGATCTGCTCCAGGGTTCTTCAGCGGCGGGGGGTCCTTCAGTGCCACAGAAAACCTGGAGTGGACACCCTGCCACCGAGTATTCTAATTGAGCCCCGCAGGTCATAAAGCCGGCCCTGGACGTAAAGGACCACATTTTCAAAGTGAGGCTTCCACTTGTACCCAGGATGCAAGGCCTGTGAGTGCGTATCACTGCTTGTGCACACAAGTGACAGAGTTTACATGCAGAAAAGGCCTTATACAAGGGCAATTCAAACATGAACGTGTTTTGTCATTTGTCAGCACAAGTGCACAAATATCATGTGTACAAGTATCTGGCATGTGCACAGTTGCATGTGCACAAATGGAGGCTGAGGATGTGACTCTTGAAAATTGAGCCCACAGTAATATGGTGATCACAGCTATGAGGGGTTTGCTAATGTGGTGAACTGGATCTGTTGGCTTCATAATGGAAAAGGTAGTCTTCCAATAAGTATGTTTTCCTCCCCAATATTCTTGAGGTTTTAAGGTACTTTGGATACAATAACAGAAAGAAAAACAATGTGCAAACAAATGGACCCCGACCTGGGTTACACCCTAACCTTGTTAAACAGATGCAAAATTCTACCTTCCCAACTCCCTTCCCTCTTTTAGATATAAAGTGACTCCCTTTGTAGGCTTTCCTGTACAACCTCCAAGACACTGTTGATGTTAGAAAACAAGTAGGGCTGCTGGACTCTATCATAAGGCAAAATTATTTTACTTAAACATACTTATAATAAATGGAAAACCACAATAACAAATTTGTAATCTCTCTTCTAGCACCAGATCTCTTTAATAGACAATGTCAACTGAATGTTATCACAGGATAATACGGTTGTGCTGCTACATACACGCAGAGGCAAAGCTGAAAGGTGTAGTATCAAGGAAGAAGACATTGATCCTATGACAATATTCAGTTACAGTGATATTATTTTTATTATACCAAATGACTAATGTAAAATTATTGTGCTATGCAGGAAGGCTTTTTAATAGTCTGATACTAACTGCTGTTTGCAATGGCGTTCTGATGTCAGAGAACTACAAAATAAAAGTCACTGAATAAACACAAGAAAAGAATAGGATTAAAATGAAACTGGGCATCCAACAATTACGAGTAGCTCCAGCAGCTTCATGATGTTTCACTACCTTCAGCAAGTTTTAGCAGCATAATATAGTATCTCCAAATTGACTGGAAAGTAAGGATCCATTTCTACAGCAGCTTTGCACTCGGGTCTCCCCCTGACTTTTGTGGAAAATCTGCAAGCAGAATGGCTGCAGAACCATGCTCTGTGTCATTTTAGCTTGCTATTGGCGTGACACAGAGAAAGCAAAATTTGGTCAAATATTTGTGGATTGTTTGAGGGATAGAGTGGGGTGTGGGTCAGTTTTCACCAAGTTTTACTGCTTTTCACTGCTGCTGCTCTGCTCTTCATTCCTGCTACTGCCTGTTCCCTGCACATAGGGCTGACTTCTGAGATGAGGAGGAGAGACCTACTCTCCACACCAGCTGATACTTGGCTCCTGACCTGCAATCACCCATGCCCCACACCTGGAGGCATTTGTTCCCTCACTCTTTCTGAGCTTCTCCCACTGCCAAATCCTTGCCTCCTGGCCTGTGATGCTGCACAGCAGAGTGGTTAAAATCCCCTCTGCTTTCTGTGATGTTCTTGTATACTATGTGATATGATATTGACATCCCTATCAATTAACTAGTGACCTTTCCCAATATTTTTCTATTCTGAATAATCTCCCTAAAAGTAAAAAAATCCTTCATGGAAGACCAGACTATGAAATTCTAGTGCAGGAAATTGGATTAAATGACATAGCGGTCCCTTCTACTCTTAAAATAACCTCTTAGGGAGTAAGGCTGTCTCTTTGTTATATGTTCGTACAATACTTAGCAGAGAGGGGGGCTAAGGGCAGTTCCCTTATAGGAAGAATAAATATGAATATTAAAATCTATTAAATGGGAATCTTATAAATAGTTCCTTGGTTTGCTTTCTATTATTCCGAAGTATTGCTATACTTTGGTTTGGGGCATTATGGAAAAGGGTGCTCTTAGTTTCAGATATATCCCTTAACAGAAGATGGAAAGGCAATGAGGGAGATGGACTAGATAAATTCAGAACTATAGATGCCTCAAGGGGGCTATTGAAATGAAGAGGATATTCTCTGTTACTCTCTTTCATGTTCATCGCTTCCTGCTGGAAAGTTAAATGGGAGTGAAGGGATTGATCGCTAACTGGACAGCGGTCTCCTTAGAAATCACTTTGGGTGCTACACAGACACTGTAGTCTAGATATTGATTCCTTAGTCTAAATTGGATGTAGTTTCTTCTAAAACTGCTGTTTTGAAATAAAACACAGAGGGGAATGGAGGTTGTTTTGATAACTGGGCCTACACATTTAGCCTAATTGTAAGTTTATCTGTAAAAAGTGAATGTACATTCATAAGATGTCACAGTAATTCATAACCACAAAAGTTGATGGGAAAAGTTACAAAAAGAAGAACAAACAGAAGCTACTGGAGCGACCTTCAGCATCATGGTTGCTACCTCCACCATTTCCTGGGACACTGGACCTTCTTCATCCTAACTGCTTTAGCCGGAGAAAGGGATGCAGATAACACTGCCTTCTCTACCAGCTCCAGCTGAATACCAAACACCACTTGGGATGAAACGGGATTGGACTACACCCTACAACAGCAGCAGCTCCACCCCATCTCAACTCACCTCGCTTTTCCCCAAAAGAGCAGTTATTACTACCATTGATACCATCTAACAGATAGTCAGACAAGAGGGTTCTTCTAAAAACTCTCTGGCTAAAGGAAAAGTGAACAAGGGATGTTGTAAAAACGAACGCTTTACTTCATACTGTACATTTCAAATGTTTTAGCTGTTTTTTCTTCTTTTCCTTATCTTTAATAAAAGGCCAAAAGGTGTTTGCCATACTACTAAGGAGCTGGAGGTCTCTGTATACCAACCCCCGAACTTTGTTTGACACTTTTTAATGTTGGACAGTGACTGAATTATGTTAACACCTTTGGCCCATGTATTCCATCTAAAAGAATACAACAGGGTGGAGAGGGAGATGAAAGATTTTGTGGAAATTTTATTGTAAAAGCACTAGATCTTGGACAGGAAGTAGACACAATACATTAGTCCCTGTAAAAAGTGACATACTGGAAAGTTGTATAAAATGTTCCCATGCCAGGATCCTTGGTTTCATTGATCAGGTGCATCATTTCAGAAAAATTCTGGAGATGAAGGGTAGTTATCAGTATATACACCTCTACCCCGTTATAACACTGTCCTCGGGAGCCAAAAAATCTTACTGCTTTATAGGTGAAACCACGTTGTATCGAACTAGCTTTGATCCACCAGAGTGCGCAGCCCCGCTCCCCCCAGAGTGTTGCTTTACCGTGTTATATCCAAATTCATGTTATATTGGGCGGCGTTATATCGGGTAGAGATGTAGTATATTTGTGATGCCATATGACTGAAGTGTGACCATGTTTGTCATTAGTATTACTACTGCTAGACAATTGCAACAAAACTTGTACCAATTATATCATGTAAGGTGTCAATGGAAAAGTTATGATTTGCTAGAGATGATTAGCGTGTTTATATGCATGTAGCATTTTTGTATCTGAGGCCACGTCTACACTACGGGATAATATCGAATTAGCTAAAATCGGTTTCTTAAAACTGATATTATAAAGTCGAGTGTGCGCGTCCACACTAGGCACATTAATTCGATGGTGTGCGTCCATGGTCCAAGGCTAGCGTCGATTTCTGGAGCGGTGCACTGTGGGTA